>NW_017146590.1:42520-84569 GCF_001652005.2 Ceratina calcarata
TTTTATTTCTTTATATTAAATAAGATATTGTAATGCTTGCTCTAATTTTTAAAATTACTCTAAGATGTTAAGTGCTGTCGTTTTTATTAGAAATTGCAACTAGGATGAAGGGAAAGGGAGAACGTAATGATATCATCGCTGAAAGCGGACGTTTTTAATTTAAGACGATCAGAAATACGTTTACGCACCGTAAACCTTAGTGTACTCGCTTGGTACACTTCCTGGCACATGCTCTCTTAAAATAGGCCTTACGTTTAGGAACAAGCGAAGAGGAGAAGCCTGGCTGGTGCCAAGAACTGGAAACTTTGGAAGTCCGCTATGGATCACTAATTGAATCCATCAGTAGTGACTGTGTTAGATATTATTAATAGAAACTCGAGTAAATTCTTCTCTCACATAGAGAGAGTAAACAACGCGTAGAAACGCACATTCTACGGAGATTACAATTAATCGGTGAAAAATTTATTTGTGTCATCGAGACGAGAGTTACTGGGAATAGATAGAGAAAGATAATTTAATTCTCTCGGACACGTGCCAGTTCACCGGATCCTGATACATGCCATTCATCTAACGTACTGCCAATTAACCGCGGGTCAAACGCGTCGAGCCCGACGCGTCGCGAAAGGGCGGCAGGGAAGTGGGAAGCGAAAGTTAAATAGCGATTTAGGAAGTGAAAAAATTCCATGTTTTTATATCGCTGCTGACGAAACGTCCAGACCTTGTGCAGACGACACGCTTATGTAAATTTTTTTACAAAGAAACTCGTGGGATGACTTAACGACGAAGCAAGGAATTTCCGTGAGCGAGTGATGAATGCGAAGATCGAAGCGATAGCCGTGATTGAAAGTCAAGTCTAACTAGTAAACATTGTTGCACTTACCTGAATTGGCCGCGGCAGGTGGCCGTGGAAGACACTCCGGTTTGGTACATATCGGCTTCAAAGGACTGTCCGTCACGGTCTGCGGCCTGAAGACCGCTCGAAATCTTGAGAAACACGAACAAAACTTCCCCATTCCGTTTTTTTTTTTTTAAATCAACTAACGATCAGAGTAATAATTTAGGTTTTCACAATCGCGGCTCAAATTCGAACGTCTTCCGACTTCATTTTAATTCTTTATACTTCTTCGCGTTACGAAACATTTTCAAATTACCGGGTGGAAATCGTCCGAAGGAAAACTTGTATCGCGCTATTAATTACTCGATCAAGGGCATCTACTTTGACTAAACCATTAATAAATGTAGTATTAATAGAAATGCAGGATGATTCTTCTGACAAGAATTCTTAAATACTTGTTCAATAGATCAAAAGTATTTGATAACGAATCAATGTTTCGATGATATCACGTCGCATTTTGAACGCGTACGCGGACTGATATAGACGACGCGTTGCATCGATCTGCTCGCGAGTAGATGAGCGACTGTCAGAGAATCAGCTGGCGACGTGAGTGATGCGAAGAACGAGAATTCGCCGGGGGTTTCGGCCAATATTCAGGCAATCGCGACTTATCTTCTTATGATTTGTATCTAATTGTATCTGTTTGATTTTATTTAGGGAACGAGAACCCCGAATTTAGCTTGTACGTAATGTTTTTTATTCGGTAATAATCGTGAATGGTCCTTCGAAGAAAAATGTATTAGGTATCGCTTCAATCGAAGCATTAACGATTTCATACGCGTTACAACTATAATGCTTCCTGTTACCGGGAAGATGAAGTCATGCGTCCACGTCGACTTTCATTCTGCGAACTTTTTGAATCCGCTATCTATTTAAAGACCATTATTTTTAAGGGGAAACGTCATTATCACCAGGTTTCTCGGTAAGAATTTGTAATAGAGATAAGAATATGAAGCGGTTTGGGAATGAACGGAGCAACACCTTCTAAGTACCGTTTTTATTGACACAGATTTTACAAAAGTTCGTTTAAAATCATTATAATTATTGCAGATAATTAAGCATTCTAAGCATCTTTATACATACTTATATCAAATACTACTTACAATTGTTTAAAATAT
Source organism: Ceratina calcarata (assembly GCF_001652005.2). Taxonomy (NCBI): domain Eukaryota; kingdom Metazoa; phylum Arthropoda; class Insecta; order Hymenoptera; family Apidae; genus Ceratina; species Ceratina calcarata. The sequence goes on from NW_017146590.1 coordinate 44,534, forward strand.
TAGCTCTATATAAACTCCGTTTGATCACTATAATCCGGTTCCGGGTCCCTATTATCCTCTATTTTAATAACGGATTGCACCATGTCATCCACCAGAACGTATAAATATCTGTACACGTATTTGCCAGACTGGTCCTGCAATTCAATTTCGAATTAACAATCGAGAAAGCACCTTTCTAACATTTCTCGATAAGCTCTTAACGTTTTTTAGTTTAAAGTAAATTCCAGAGAGCTATTCAGTGAAATGCCAACATTTAATAAAATAAATATTACAAAGTGTGTGATTCTTACTTCTTGCACTTCCAAATTTACGGTACCGCGCCTTCTTATGCCTTGAATATAAAACTTCATTCGCATATGACGTACGTTATCCTTCATAAACGTTATATGACTGAAAAATTATGTTGTCTTTTATTATAAAGAATTATGATGGAGATTAATGATAAATATGTACATTTCTATTAGTCTTTTTACCGTATGTGGCTTCTGCGTCCGCGTCTACTTTCCTCTCCGTATGCTTTTATCGGCTCCCCCAAAGAATCCCTTACTTTTTGGTTTTTGATACAGACATCTAATGCTTTACTGTAAACGTTGTTCGGGCTTTTACTAGAAAACAGTTCATCGAAAATCATGTAAAACATGAAAGCTGTCACTCCTACACCGCCGATGATCACACCTAAGTACCCAGCCGATTTTGTGTTTTCTTTAACTGAAACAAACATCATATTCAAACTGCATCGCTTATTAGAATAATGAATAAGTGTCTACATGTGCATATTTGAAATTTACCTACATCCGCAAATGTGACTTGCATCTTATTCTCGTGCTCGAGGGTGTCTGCCTTAGCAATCGATTTCCTTGTGCAGTAGAATGCATTTTGTCGGAAATTACATTTAATGTTAAAATTCGAGAGAACGGATACATTTCTTAAACTAGATGCTGCTGCGAATCTTTTATATGAAATGTAGTTTATTACTCTTGTGGATGCCATTACCTAAAACGAATACTACTTAAAGATTATAATAATTATTTCAGATATTGAACACCCGTGAAAAATTTCGCATACGAATTTAATTAAATGTGCATATTTTGCTTAATCATTAATCTACGATTTATATTAAACTTATGTCACTTTTATGATAATTAAAACAACTGTAAACATTGTGTAGATTTTTAAATGTTTACATACCAATGTACAAATGAGAAATATTTCATTTGTGGAAAGTATTAAGTATTCACGAATAAAAATTAATAATGCTGTCTCGAAGATGACTCGATTTTAAACGTCGCTTTTGCAATACATGATCATGTTTGGTTAAGTTTCATGATCTTGTGTGGAATACGAACGATGAAATAATGTTAGGTTATGAAGTCGCGAACGTGACATAACCTATTTTATATACATATCAACAACGATCACAGTCCGTTGGCACTTTTGAATTAAAGCTCCCCGAAACCAATTTGTGCAAGGAAACGTGGATTCTAGTCGTAAAAGCGTGGACAAAATTAACATTCTTAATGAAGACCACTCCGCATCAGAGGCTAGTTATGGTTGGAGATCGCGACGGGTAAATATTGCCAATTCGTCGTATAGATACTTCTCAATTCTATATTGCAATTTATTGATTCGGAAGTTCAAGTATGAATACTAACAATTTTTATACACAATCTTTCTCGCGATATTATTATATTATATTATAATTAATAATCGGTCTGGTACCTGGATTTTATTTCATGGAATTAATCACAATTTTAACCAGTTTGTGTTCTTTTTTTAGATTAAAGGAACTGTTACGTCGTCGATTAGTTGAATGTGGATGGAGAGACCAAGTGAAATTAATCTGTAAAGAATTAATCAAGGAACAAGGCCAAGATGTTACTTATGACAAATTACTTTCTATGGTCACATCTAAGGCGAGGACGCTAGTCCCTGATTCGGTTAAAAAAGAACTTTTACAGAAGATAAAAAATCAATTGATTGCTCAAGAAGAGAAACTAAAGATGTAATAATGTAAAACCAAAGAGTTGTTTATAAAATAGGTATCGTTCGACAAATGTACAAATGCTCTCTCATAATATTTCAACATACAATATCTTTGTCACGTGCTAACACTATCGTATTAAACATTAACAATATAAAGGATTATAAGTTGCGTATAAATTGTATGAAATCTTCGGCTGTAAATAATATGTATAAGTGTGAATGGATTTATTTATAATATACATCTGGATAAATAAATAATTTTATCTCACAAGAAGTTGTTAAGTGACGCCAGTCTACCACCTACAAAAATATGTTTCATTATTTTTTATGGGAATATACTGAATGTAATAGTAATACAAAATTATACAACTACCCAAAATGACTCTTGTATCACTTGGCATGCAGACATGCGAAAATTAAATTTTCCCTCTCTACTCACTAATGCAGTATAAGTGCTAACTCTCGTCTAAAAACGATTTTATTATTTTCTAAAAAATTGATTTTACACTTCTGGAAATTGTAGCTTTAATTTGAATGACGTTTTATTAAAATTGCTGGAGTGAAAATCACATAAATATTAAGATTTGATGAAAATTTGTCGTCAGATGGCAGCTCTAAGAGTTTTTGCTAACACTGGATATAGTGCGATGGAGATAACAGAGTTTTTAGAGTTCAAAGAGCCGCATAGGTGCTAACAATTTTTGTGTCAATAGTTTTTTTAATTAATAAACGTACAGTGATTGCTTGAATTGTCTCATAACGCATAAACAATGTTGATTAAAGTGAAGGTAAGAGCGGTGACCGGCAGAGACGGAGCTGCGACATTTCTAACCAGTACTGAAAATTTACTCTAACCTTGTTTCAGACTCTTACTGGAAAGGAGGCAAGTAACTGCAAACTAATGTTATATAGCTTCCAACGCGATTTCACAATTAATTGCATTCAACGATCTTTGCCAATATGTATTTAGAGAAAACGAGATATTTATAACAAGAATACTCGTGTCACTGAGAGCTGCAACATTTTGACATTTGATTCCACTTAATCCTTTACCATTAATAAATTCAAGCTACTTTTACGTATCAAATGTAGATCTTAATATTTATTAACGTTCGTTGCATTTAATGAATAGACCATTTTTGTTTAATAAATCTAAGTTTAATAACAATCATGGATATCGTTATTCTCAGATCGAAATAGATATAGAACCTACAGATAAAGTAGAAAGAATCAAGGAAAGAGTGGAGGAGAAGGAGGGGATACCGCCTCAACAACAGCGATTAATATTTTCTGGAAAGCAAATGTAGGTATTTCAACATTGAAGTAATTTAACGTAAGAGAATCATGTTTCTCCTTTTCTTGCTTTATTCAGTAATTTTTCTGGTATGAAATTCCTTGAAACAAGGCGTAACACACAGTCCTACATTACAATAAGCACAATAGTAACGAGACTCTTTTCGTATCCCCTTCCATGCACAAATTTTACACCTTCTCGTTGCGTTCATCTTCTTTGGTGTCGACGGAACGTACTCTGGATAATGACTTTCTAGAGTCCTTATCAATTCTGACAGTTGACTTGGTCTTCTTGTCCCTGTTCCATTAATCACGATGTTTTAACATTATTTTCTTTTCCCTCTGTTAAATATCTTACGTTTATGTAAAAAAATAAAAAATAGGAATATCAATCATCGGTTTTGACTCTAAGTTTCATTATCGAAAACAGGAGTAACGCTTGAAGCTACAAAAGAACTGTTTGTTGTATTCTAGGAATGATGAGAAAACGGCGCAAGATTATAAAGTTCAAGGCGGATCGGTGTTGCATTTGGTACTCGCATTAAGGGGGGGTTTATAATTGTGGCATTCCTTCCTCCGGAATGTGTGTGTGTGAATATCGAGGATTGTATAACAGAACAGCAACAACAAAACAAAACGAAATAGGACGCTTTCTGATGTTACATTCGCGCTGTGTTTGCAACGACTTAACGATCGTCTTTGTATACTTCTATGTGATTGAACGTTTATATTTAGAATTGAAATAAATATTTAATAAAATAATGTAGTTATAGAAAAAGGAACCTGGTATGTACTTGTCTTAACCGATCATCTATTAATTACGATTTTCCCGCTTTTTTCCCTGCCCGTCGAAGCGAGACCCGATCCGAATTCGCTAATTCAACCTTTTCTCTTCGCCTTATCATTAGTTTTTATGATATTTGCTGTTGTGAGTCGCCAAGCTCCATTTAGTTTTGAAAAATCGTCGACAAATATTGCACCACGCAGCGGAGACCGGCAGCTCCTCGTGTTTCGATGTAACGTGCCGTAGAAGAGCGCTCTGCCTCGTAAACGTTCCGCCGCATATATCGCAGATCGATTTTAACGAATGCACACTCCGCGTCTCTTGTATCCTGATCCTCTCCCTCGCCTCTACAAATTTATTTCCTCCTATAACTAACGCTGCCACAATACTGCGTCACGGTACAAATATTCGTCACGAATTCTTACAAAAGCTTTGCTTCAACCGGCTTAAGAGAAACGAATGTTAACAGTCGATCATCGAGAACTACAAGTTACTTGTTCATTGTGCAAAATTGATAATGTAAGAGAATTACGGAGACGGTGTTTCGTCACATTATTACAGCCCAAATACAGCCCAATGTCTAAATGTCGAATTCAATGAATAGTATTTGATGAACGTGTAACGTGCTTCAAGAATCTTAGGTAATTCGACAGATCTGTGTCACGTGGCGAATCGGAAGGATACAATGGCCGATCTCGCGTTAACTGATGATGGAACGTTTTGCTTTATGTAGAAAGAAATAGGAAGAAGTTGAAAAGTACATTCACACACCAAAGGCAGAACAAAACAGTCGATGCAAAACATGTCTGTTATGTATGTATGTGCTTGTATTTCCGACTCACTGTAAATAAATGTTACACCACCATCACCATCGAATTGAACGTGCCATATTTTGTTATATGCGTAAAATTTTCTGTAAAAGGTACCAACACTGAAGCTTCGATTGTAAATCGATTTATTTACATTGCTGTAATAACATTTGAAAGCATACTTTTATGTCACTTCTTAACTCACAAGCTCACAATTATTAGATGTACGTAACACATTTTTATTTTTACTTTTTTCTTCATTTGTCTGAAATGAAACGGAGAAGAAGCTTGCAGCTAATGTTGCCGGTCACATACATAATCTACGAGCCACGCTCGTGTTCGTTCCCGTTTCGCGTCAAAGCACGTAGTTCGTTTGTAATAATTATTACATTTTTTTACTAAATAAAAGATTCGTCAGAACACAATACCCGCGCGTATAGTTTCTCTGCGAAACCTTGAAACCTGTGAAACAAAAATTTTTATCGTCATTTAATCTCGAGTCAATGAATTGCGTTGAAACCAATTTGGCAAACTATTAATTAACTATCGTGCGGTACACCGAATACAAAATTCACAGTTCGTCGCTCTAAAATCTTACTTATCGCCTAACAGAAAAAACGCATTCGCAATTGAAGTACACGTTTCTCGCCTTAACATTTAAGTAATTACTCAAAACTCGAGCAAAGTTCGCTTCGATTTCTTATTTTTTTTGTTTTTTCTTTTCTTAAATCCTCTCTCAAAACTTCGTGCGATCCTCAACGACGAATATCTACGTTTTAAAAGCTACGTAATTCTACGATTAAGTGCTTCATTGTGCATAAACACGTTCTCGTCCTCTTTCGTTTATTTTTAATCGAACACCGAACGTCTCCTTTAAATATAATTCGATACTGATAATTGAAACGAAATGCTTGTCATCTCGTGAATCAAATCAAATAAATAAATAAATATATTTTTAATTTAAAATATATTCTTTATGATTCCCATTTCAGGTGCACGCAATCGAAACGATCGAGTTTTTTGAAAAAATCCTAACGTTTATTTCCGTTTACTTTAGTTACGTGTACACAGTACAATAATTTTTATCTTTCCTAAAGTATTATCGATTAATTACGCTTTACTTGATAGTAATCGTTTTTTACGAAGTCCCATATATATCATCCTCTTAATCCTGGATTAAATAGAATTTACAACACTTATAGCCCGCAGGATCGTCAATTTGTTTAATCTCTTTCCGCTGAACATCGCGACGTTCCTCGGCTCTGCGACGAAAACGAGTTCCACGCGAATAAACAAAAAAGGAGACACGATGAATTTCCCCAAATCGTATCGAAACAAATTATACGCAATCATCGTACGGCGTTATATCGGTGAAGATCGTTTGGAATTCTCGTTCTAATAAATTTTCTACAAAGACAATGTTTACACGAAGCCACCGTCCAAAAGGAATAAAATCTCTCTGTTATGTTATCTCTTATAATCATCTCTTATATGCGTTCAACTGTGGTAAACATCTGGAAAGTTAATATATTGTATGTAAACTGTAAAACTAGATAATCATGTCTGTGTGTGGTACGTCTGTAAGGCACTGTCTATATGCGCTCCCGTCGGAGTGGCTAGTTCTGATCTTGATCGCGAAAGGAAAATCGGTCACGTGCGAACAACAGACGTGTAAACAGAGTCAGTGTAATCTACGGCCAATTGTTCATTCTAAGTCTATTATAGTCCCTTTCTCAAATCTCCTTCGATTCGGATTACATTTCGGTTTAGAAAATGTTGCTCGCAAGCATGGCTGCGTGTCCCAGCTTTCGGCTGTGACCTGCGCCAAATAACAAAGTATGTATGTATTTATGTAGGTAGGTAGGTATGTATGTATGTACGTACAATGAAGAACGAAACTCTATCGACAATCTTTAGGACTGAATAACTTTTTCTAAATTTTACTAAACCACTCGATCTTCATCTGTTCACGTTTGCCGAAATCTAAATGTAGTATTAAAGAATTTGGTGGAAATGCAGTATTAAAAACTCTGATTATCATTAATTGTTAATGCGATAATTAAAAAATCTGCAACCCTACAGCTACTCGAAAGAACTCGAATTGTTTGGCATAAATAATTATTCAGGCTCAAAGAGCTTTAGCCCAGTTTCGATCTCCACTGCACGTATTCCTCTGTTCATGCCCAATGGTTTCGAAGATCGTTATGACTTGTGCGGCGACGTATAATAATAATAATAATCGACCTTTCGTTTTACTTTAAGTCGCGTCACCCGCGTCGAAGCGTCATGATTCTTCTACTTGTGATATGGTTTAATTCTGTTATCTATTCAACAAACTAACGTGCACGAATACAAAACGGTTTACACACTATCGGTCGGACAATCAGTATTGTAGACTTTCTTGCGAACACCATTAACAGTTAATAAAGAGGCATGACTGTTGATCAGACGCGTAACAGAGATCTACGTTACAAGTAACGACGCGGTAATAAAGAACGTATCAAGTGGCTTAAAAGTACCGTGCAGCATTGACTAGAATCCTTTCAAAGTAGAGTAGTTTTCTTTCGCTGCACATTCAGAAGCGTAGCGAACAACAAATGAAAAGCAGATCGCGTCCGAGCCAAGGGGTATCGTCGGACGCGCGCGCGCACGATGCCCCTCGGCTAGGAAGAGACTCAAAACTGCGCTGCAACTGTCTCAAAGCCGCTAATGCTCACGGTAAATCGATAAGTACACGCAGCAAAACTAACACTATGTTTTCTCGTATCTTCAATTTGTTATAACAAAAAAGAACAGCTTCATCGCATCGCAGGAGTCTCGAAATGATAAATATGTATATGTATATATATATTTATATATAGTACACACTGCGCTAGAAGTTATAAAATAATGAGATCGGGCAAAAACGAGAGAAGTACAAATTAATCGAGTCTCATGTTACTGTCCTCGAATTTTCTCATTGGACTTCGCGTCGGTTAATACTAACTGTAAGAATCACGTGTATCGACAAATATTCTGTTCCAGGATATTGTATAAACGATATTCTAATACTGGCACGCAGGAAATAAAAACAGCTGTACAGTTGTCCTCGAAATCAGTGTGTACAAATATCAAAAGATATGGCAATGGTCGCACTAAAACTACCGACGATTGATCATCCACCGTAAACCGAGGCGACATAAGCAGAATACTGTAACATTTCTCTATCCAACGCGAACGTTAAAGTGTTCACGATTTATGGTTGTACCCTGTCATTCTTTTTTCATCATTGCACAATGCACGTTGTGCGTTTTCGACTTGCTAGAATTGTATTGACTTACAATTAGAGTAGCGTTATTACTTAAATTAACTTCTTTTTATATATATATTATACATATGTATTATATATTATATTTGATAAGCTATCAATGGATTCTCTTATTTTATTTACGCTCCTCGATTCATTTGTAGATAAATTAGATAATTTGTCGCTGTGATTCAAGGTAAAACGAATGATCATTAATAATCTTGATCAATCTTTTTAATCGTATGATTTAGAATTGTACAAAGCTAATATTGAATTTTTATATTGATCATGTGAACAACACACGTGCAGATATTGTGAACTATTGTATTAAAATAATTATTTGTTACTTAGTATTGCCAATGCGACCCCTGTTTATGGTATCGATAAAAAAGAGAAAGTAAAGCTAAAACTGTTTCGTGAAGTTTGAGACAAGATAACACAAAAGAATAGTAAGGTCATCGTAACCATCTTCGGTAGTCTTAGCGTTAAAGGGGAACTTACCGAAAGAAAAAACCTTCGACATCGGCGACGAACAGCTAACAATGAAAAACGGAGAATAAAAAAAGAGAGGGAAATCTGTCTTAACTCTAGAACGACACCGTGGTTCCTGTTTGAAAATTAAAATCGTCCTCGAGTATCTCAAGGAATTTCTTATCGATTAGAATTATAGGGGGTCGTCCCCACAGCGTCGTTCCAGGCAACAGAGAATTAAAACGGAGCGAGAGGAAAATAAGAACGCGAGATTCTTTCGACGCGAACGGAGAAGAGAACCGCGTGGGTTGGGGAACCAGGGCGGAGCGAGAAGCAATGTTTCTCGGCGCGCATGTAACGTTCTCAGAAAACAAAAATGGAAAAGTGAAAAAAAAAAGAGAAAAAAAAGAATAGACGGCAGAGAAAAACGTTTACGAGTCCAATTCGTTTTTCGAGCTGCGCTGCTTCTGGATCGTTTTTTGCCATTGCATGTTATGTTTCAGACGCATGTGACGTCGCAGGTCGGTTCTACGACTGAGAGTGGTGTGACATAGGATGCAGGTTGTCTGGTTGCGATGCACTTCAAGGTGCTGGGTCAGCGAAGCAAGGTGCTTGTAAACGCTTCCGCAGAGTCTGCACGAAAAACGCCCTGGACCCTGCATCACCACTTGACCAGTTGTATCGCCAACATGCTTCCGATTGCGTCCCACCCCCCCTGCAACACATTAACAGCCACGTGACCCGCCGATTCCTTTATCATTCATCGTTTTGATATTGGTTTTTTTTTTTGTCTTTTTCTTTTGTCTAAATTTCAATTACAATTCACAATGAAAACTAACAGGGGGACAGTAACACGTAACACAGACTAGATCGATATTCCTCTAACTGTGCTGGATGTGACCACCTTTCTGTTTTTTTCTACCCAATACCTCCGTTGATCCGCGCTTCCTCTCAGAGCTTAGAACCGGCAACGAGCTGTCCACCGTCGAACAGATCGCGATTGTTCACGTGCCGAACACCTATTTTTGCTTAGTAAATTTTTCTGCAAATCCGTCAGCCTGTCTAATGTCCAACGGTACGCAACAATTCGCTCTGCGAGTCGCAGCATCAACCAAGGATTTAGGAACGTAATTCTCTTAAGAGTATTCTTCACTTCGTTCTATTTCGTACAACAACCTAATCTTGTGATTCTTGCGTATCACTACGTGTCATACATACACTATCGTTATGGTCTTTCACTGTCCATTTAAATGAATGAAACATGAAAACCTATCGATATTTTCAATCCCGACACCATATAGATAGAATTTTAAAGATCAGGTCGAAGTCTTTTTGAATTCATTCTTTGAAACATTTAGTAATCACTACGGTGTAAGTCAGTAAAATTATCCACTGGTCTTCGATTTCATTATACAGTGTCCCAGAAAAAGTGTTAAAACCGAAAAGGGGTTATTCTGGAAGAGTGTTTCTCTCTTCGGCTCTAACACTTTGTTTGGGACACCTTGTATAGCTTGATAAGAACACATTTTAATTTGTCAAGATTCATTTAATGAATTCTATCCTATAATAAATTCGTGCGCAATACGTTTTGATAAAATGGCACTTCTTACTGACTCACCCTGTATAATAAATTAACTAAAATAACAAAATACTTGGTTGAATGGGAAAAAAGCCTGACCCAACGTTAAACGAAGATATCGATATGGTCATACAAATGAGAAGCGTGAAAACGTTAAAGCATAATTAATTGACATGGCGTAACGAAAACTGGTGAAATTGTGTGTCGATGTTTAGAACGGTATCGTTAATCGGTGTTAATCAATATGGTTATAGTTCATTTTTTTTTTGCGGACACGACGAAAATCCGTGAAGCCAAGGATCCGAATCGAATCGCATCGCGTCGTATCTTAATTGCAGATATATACTTACATCGTTTCGCGAGTCGAGGTAACGAATTCGTTATTTTCGAGCTTAGCGATATAAAAAATTCTCACGTCTCGTTATTCGTTTGAAGAAACAACTCGGCTGCATTCACATTTTTAAACTTTATTCACACATATTTCTTTTTTTTTTTTACTTACATCGTTAACTTGCATAAGCCAAACATAAGATTGTGTAATGATATATTATAATATTTATATATATATATATTTTTTAATATTTTTTTATATTTATATATGTATATTTATTTATATATATATATATAAGTTTCCTATTTTTATAAATAATTAAAGAAAGAAATATCAATTCTTTTCTAAATTAATAATTGGCAATCTTGTACTTATTCGTATTGTGGCTTCCGAGGAATGTGCACATTCGTTTCGTTTAAATTAAACTCTACACGTCTACCATACACAAGTGTACGTGTGAATAAACGCCCGTCACGTTTTAACGCAATAGCCCGCTTCGTAAAAGAGCTCCTCACATAAATTAAGCTAAATGAAAATGAAGAAACGAAATCAACGTGTGTAGGAATAATGTCGCACTAAACGTTGACTCGTGCTTCTAGCGAAACGCTAACTTTGGTAAAAAAAAAAAGAAAAAATAATGGGGGGAAGAAGTGGGAAAACCCGGAACCATACAAAATTGTAAACGTGCAGGTTGTGACCGTAAAATACGTAACAAGCACGATGTACGTAACGCATGCGATTGCAAACTGTAACACAAGCATTGTCAACCTGCGTGGAAAACATTTTGCCTTTTTTGCACGATTAAAAATTTTCACTAAATCGCACATTTACTAACGCGCTGCTTTTCTCTTTTATATTTTACATAAATATTATTGTATATAAAATTTGCAACTGCGTTCTCAAACCCGGTGACTACCGGCATCGTATTCACTGATCTGTACAAAACATTAGACAGTGGATGTGCATCAGCGGATGCGATGCAAATAGTTACTCGATTTCAAAACGTGCTCAAGTAATAAGAATAAAGAATTTCTATAAAAAAATCTTTTTAAGAATATAAAATCAGCGGTGTAATTAACATGGCGATTGATTGACGATCAATTGTGCTAAATTGTTCCCATTCTGACGTTCCAGTGAACTAGATTCGATTTGTACTTGGCCGCGTCACAATCAAGCTTCGCATGTTCGTCCGTTCCGCAACGCGTCGTCAAAGACTTTGGCATACAGCGAACAAGAGATCATTATTTAACAGGTCTTCCGTCTCGTTGAATAATAGCCTCTTCGTGATTGCACAGAAAAAAAGTAAAATAAAAAAACAACGAGTTTGGCTGGGAGCCAAGGCTTCCTTTGGGTTAAAATTAGGTAATAACGAAATGAAATTAAAACTAGAAAAACAAACAATATAAGCATAATAAAATGAACAAAAATTAGGTAACATAAAGATAATATATATTAAGATAACTTTTATATCCTTATCCGGGATAGACGTGTAAATGAAAATAAAGTATCTACGTTGAATATTACATAGATAATTAATGTATAGTACGCGAATATTCGGCAAGCCTCTGAGCTTATAACTAAAAACAGTACATGAGTATGTTCAGTATCGTAAACGCGGTATAATATGGCCAAATTCTAGTCCTATACTCCGAACGAATGAGCAAGTTGGATGTCGATCGCTGAAAGTAAAGGGCAACGATCGCCCAAACGGCACAGAAATTCCGCGCGTTTCGAACAAAACTAGAACGATTAAAATGGCACGCTTTTTCTCTATATATACTATTTAAAATTGTACGTACGATTATTTATTGTTTCGTGCCTCGAGGAAGGTTTCACGACCTCAGGCGACTGAAAGTTAACAATAGAAGCTAGCACAAAAACGAATCCTGAACGAGATGAGACGATTTGGCTAAGAGTCATCAGTCGCGGGGGAAAAAAGAACGATATCGAAGCCTCAGAAAGGACCGCACGTTTCTGTTCAGTCTCACAGTCGATCGATCGTTCAGGATAAATGGATTTTTTTTTTTCCCCTCGTTTCCTCTTTACACGGTTCAGTTTGATTAGATCGAAATTAATGGCCCATTAGATATCTGGTCGTCTCGCTTCACGTTCCGAGGCACAGGGAGAGACCAAACCCAGAAGTTCAGTTTATTATACAATGATTTATAGTCAGCTGACAATAAACTGTTCGATCAAAGTGGACCGTGTAAATTCTCGCGGTCGATCGTACAAAGAAAGATGCACATTCCTCCTTACACGCTATTTAAGTACCGAACTCATTTGACTAGATAAAATAATTTGCCCCACCCCCTCTTCCCCGCTGCGCGTTCTCGGTTACAAAAAACGTTAACATAGACGTTTTGCACGTGATTACGCATACGATCTCTTCGCCCTCTTCTTCAGTTTCTTCTTTGTTCTTCACGATCTACTCCCCTCGTCTACCTTATTCCTCCTCATTCTTCTCCTCTTTATATGCATATACACATATACATAAATGAACGCACACACGCGCGCGTGTGTACAAATGACTAGGTGTAAAGTATAAGACAGGCATTTTAATTCCCGTCGACGACTAGAGTGGAGCAACGTTTAACGTTTACTAAAAAATGTGTACATAGTACGTACGCTAAAAGAAAAAGAAAAGTAGCAAAGAAGGGATTCCGAATTGATCAAATTATAAAATGACTATCTGCTATATAGAACATAGCAGCTCTTTGGTGTCTGTTCGAATCTCGATTTCTTAATTATGCTTGTTTAACGACAGCTAAGCCAATCGATTGGTGTCGATTCATAATCGTCTATCGTTTTTATACAATAAATAAAATATAACTATACTCGCGAGGGAAGGAAATCGGGCGGCCCGAGGACGCGACTAAAAATCAAACGAAGGGGGACTGTCTAAGGAAATTAGGAACAGGGATCGCGACGGTCCGTTTATCCTCTCTTCCGTCGACGGGCTCGTCGGCTCGTGCTCGCGAGCTCACTAAGGAATGGGACTAGAGGTGATCCTCTCGACGCTGCTCTCCCTAATCCGTATGGTGGTGATGGTGGCGTTCGATTCGAGGCCGGCGGTCGGGCTCCCGGCGTTTCGGTGGGCGATCGCGGTCGAGGAAACGGAGATCGGCGTCGGCAAGGACGTGGCGACCGTCGGGCCGTCGATAGGCGCGGTGACGGTGCCGGTGACAACGGGAACGGTGGTGGCGGCGGCGGTGGTGGTCCCGGTCCCGGTCCCGGCTGCCGCGGCGACTGCGGCTGCGGCCGCGGCTGCGGTCGTCCCGACGCCAAGCCAGCCGTGCCGATTTTTTAAATGCCGCTTCATGTGCGTGGTTCGGCTGAGCACTTTATGGCACACCGGACACTGTGTCGTCCCTTTGTGCATGTTCATGTGTTTGTACATCGAGTCCCGATTCCAAAACGTTTTACCGCAGAGTTTGCACGAATGCGACGGCTGTTCGATGACCACCGTACGAGAATCTAAATCAGATATCAAATTCATGGTTGATGGTCTGCGTGCGCGACGATCCAACTCGGAACACCCCGCCTAATCAGATATCTTTCTTTCTAGTTTCGTTCGAATCCCTTTCGTACAATCATTCCTCATCTCTGGCCCGTTGCCCGTACCTTTCCTTCCTTCGTTCCTCATTATGCCTCTCAATCTCTCTCGCTCTCTCTTTCTCTCTTTCTTCTAACGTTATATCTCTGTTTATTCTCTCTTTCTCTCTCTATCTACACTGTCCATTCACTCGATCGCTACTACTCTGCGTCTCCGTCGATCTCGGGGAGACGGTAACAAAAAGGCAGCACACACGATCAGGTGTACAAAAAGGAATATAGGTGATAGACACGCAAGCTCGCAACTCTCCGAGCGAATCATGCTACTGTGAATGTACGCATTGTGGTTACGACAATGTTCGACAGCAAAAACAACGTACGTACGTAAAAAAAAATAAATAAAAACGAAACTGTTCAATGTCCATGCAAGAGAGTATCAGAGGTCCTATGTGGTAGGTACCGATCGGTTGCAGTTAGAAATGCAATTGAAAAATTCACAAAACAAGCATCTTGTAATTACGGTGATCACACGTTTACCTTTGATTATCGCACAGCTACGCGAGAAATTCGGTTTCTCTGTTGCGAGTCGCTGTTAAAAAAGGCAAAACAAGGCCGGCTGTGTGCAGTGAACCGACAATCATGTATTCCTTCTGATATGTTCCGTATGCGAGCGTGGGTTTATAGTTCGTAGCGTGGCTGATACTATCGAGCAGCAATCGCAAACTTTTACATTATGACTCGTGAACGAGTAGAAAATGAACAAACAAAATACTTGCTACGATACTTTTATTTTAATGTACAGAAGAAAAAGAACTGATGGCGGGGAGCTACCAATCTTCTATGTAACAACATATAACATACTTTGTATATTTACAAGCTACGATTGTAAGAACAAACTACGATAATATCAAGTCTTTTATTGAAAGACAGAGGCATCTTTCATTATCTGTTGAGCTAATGACGCGACGGGAGAGATGAGCGACAACAAAGGAGACTTGAGGAGTATAGAATTTATCACCTCTGGAAATAAGTTGAGACGAAGTAACTGAGAAATAAGTAATATGTAAAGAGCCAAATTGTCTATCGATAAGAAATCACATTGGCAATCATATCTAAATATCTCAGTTATTTGTAATGATACCAAAAAATATCAGAGGGGTGAATTGTTTGATTCGAAGGGGCATGTCGACAAACGAAAACTTTTTCTCAAATTCATATTCTTTAGAATTCTTGAGTTGGGATTCTCCTAATATCATGACGTGGTAGCTGGCATCAAGATCAATTCAACAACCTATGATACTGTGACATTCACGTGATCTTAAGTACGAAACATTTTTTAAGACACTGCCAATGTTGCTAAGGAAAAATGGTGCAAAATATGGGTCTTTGTCGTTGTGTTAAAAGATTTTCGTCTTCGTATGTCTTCAGAAAGGTGAAACTTAAATCTAAGTCCCTTTGATTTTCATTTCATTTGATACACAATACACACAAAGTTGTACGAAAACGATCTGAAAATGTTTTAAGGATGTATTGGCTATACAGTCAATCCGAAAAGTTTATGTACCTTAGAAAAATGCTTCAAATAAAAGTTGTTTTCCTTCTAACTTCGATATTTAACGAGTTACGTATGATTATTTGGCATTTTATTGATGTTGACAAAATCCGACTAACCCAGCGTCGAAACGGCGAACTTTTGGAAAAAAATTTCGTTTTTCCTCAATAACTCCTAAACCGTTCGACTTACGGGAAAATTGCATAGGACCTTTCTTGTAGAGGACGACGAGATCTACAATTTATGTATAAAAAGTTTTTGCTAGCATTAATAGTTTACGAGTTATTTGCAAAAAACGAAAAAACAGTTTTTCGCAAATTACTCGTAAACCATTGACGCTAGCAAAAATTTTTTACATGGAAATTGTAGATCTCGTCGTCCTCTACAAGAAAGGTCTGATGCAATTTTCCCGTAGATCTATCCGNCAAATTTTTACATGGAAATTGTAGATCTCATCGTCCTCTACAAAATGAGCCTACAAACATCCCCCTAAGTCCACCCGTTTGGAAGTTATGGGCAAAAAACGAAAATTTCGCAAAATCTGAAGGGGTACCCCTTGGAAAAATCTCGGCAAAATCGAAAATTTTTTTTTTGTTGTTTATTATTAGCAATGTTCTTCCGACGTCTGATTTCTTTTTAAAAAATGCATTTCTAAAGTGCATAAACGTTTGGGATTGACTGTACAGCTAATACATCCTTAAAACAAAGATGAAAGCCCGATTCCCTAGGAATCTTGGTCAATATATATAACACAATTTGTATCTATTTCCCAAGTCATAAACAATTTTATTATCTAGTTCGATTTCGATTTCTATTTCCAGTTTTATTTCTAATTTGCGGCAGTTCATCAGCTATGGTATCTGAACGTTTGCTACCGTGAGTAGATTCTGTTACAGATCCTGCAAATCGTTTCACCCTTGCATGCGGAAAAATGGTTCCTCAACGAGGCTATACGATATACATTCCAGAACAGCGCACCTTCGTACCTAGAGGCGTGAGTCTGCGTTGGCAAACGAGCAGCGGTGGTTGCTAATCTTCTTCTTCTATTGGTTCAACTCGTTGTATTTCATATTTATGCTGCTGCTTTGTTCGTTACAGACATTCATAAGAATTCCCAACAGGCGTTGCATCGGAGGGTGAGCATATAATCCAGTGCTTCCATACACACAGATAATTTCATACCTACTTATGTGATAAATTTTACTCGCACGCTTGGAATTCCAAATCCTATTCTCTCCCTTTCTCCCCTTCTCTTTGCTCTGGTAGCCATAACAATATCGCGGATCTGCCAGCGCATTTCTCAAGCCTTCTTTACTGCAATCGATTCAATGATTTTCAAACGAATGAAACAAAAGGATACATTATAGTTTCTTTTATTAAAACTTCCTAACAGTCGGATACGAAACACGTCCTTCGAGCCTGTCGCTCTCTCTCTCTCTTGATAATCGTATACAAAATATCTTTCAGGAAAATATTAATAAGTATAAATACATACAGCGTATCAACGTAAAAAATATAAAACTAATTAACGCATCGTATCCGTAACAATAACGACAGTCGCATCTCTCTCCAATCTCGCATCTAAATATCACTACGAAATCGAAATTAAAACAATTGCGCGATCGTTGTCAATTAAAAAGAAAAGAATAGACGTTTCTTACGGACACGGCAAAAATAATAATCGTTCGACCCTTCAAATCGCTTACTTCCTAAATAATGTACGCTCTTTTTCTCTCTGAGGAACTTTAATCTTTTTTCTCGCCGATGGCACTTCGTTCTCGAGTCTTGTGCAATCAGTCTGTTGAACGCAAACGATAAACTGATAACTGATGTTAACTATGAAAATCTCGCGTTTCTATTCACAGGCTTAAGTGTCTAGGCGTATCTATAAAAGTTAAATGCGAATAATAAATGAAACGATAGTACGGGTAAAAGTACGATACGAATTTGTCAAAATTGCGACGACGTTCTACGGTAGACTGTGGACACTTTCACGGACGATAAAACCGAAGAGTACGTCAGACAAAATAAAAATAGCTTGTATGACAATTGATTGTATTTCAGTCGATGCTCGAAGAGATTACGGTGTACTACATCAGTAATCTCTTCGAACGAGGCTTTATGTAATTGCGACCGAACTTCACTTACAGGTAAGTACGTTTGATCGAAGAAATTCGTAACAAAAATGGGCCTCGTGAAGGGAGTTCGAGAATAGAATTAACAACCAGATTTCAATAAAATTTCGTACACTGTTCACTTCAAATTGACACAACTTCAAAACGAGCTGCTCAATTTCTGAATGCAAGTTTAATAACAGTTTATTTGCAAAATGTTAAACATTTTAACTTACAGTCAGAAGAACCTCAAGAGCTCTTTTATCAATATACAAAATTTTATTAAAATCTGATTGTCAATTCTACCATCGATAGGATTCCCTTAAAAGAATAAAATAATAGAATATAACAAAATATCCTGCATAAAATAAGCTTAATTGGAGAAATAAATGGAGGGCTTCTTCTCAACAGGAGGAAAAAAAAATAAGACAAAACTGATCAGGATTTGTGTCAAGAATCCTTCGACTACTTCCGGAAGTTCAACTTGGCGTCGACACTGAACGTGCACTTGTGGATGCGCAGTAAATGAGCCTTCATGTCGTAACTTCGACTGAATATACGCTGACAAATCGGGCACCTGGTCTGGCCAGTGTGCAAGTCCTTGTGCAGTGTCAACGACATGGGATGCTTGAAACCCTTCCAACATATTCTACAACGAAATAACAATTCTGCGTCCGTGGACTGACCATAGTCATCGTCCGAGACAAGGTCCGCGGTTCCAGGACCGCTGCCACCACCCCCGCCCCCTGCGGTATCTCCTGCTCGTTCTACAAATAAACACAAATACACAAGATCACCTCTATATTAACCACCATCCCACCGTGCCGTATGCAAACGCGTGTTCCGGCATCAATTCTCTATACTCGGATACCTTATAATCTCTGTTTCTTTCCGCGCGACCGACTCTCCCGCAGAATTCATTTTTTAAATCCAGATTTTCACCACGCTGTGCGTTGGAAGCTCAAGCTTTAGATTAGATTAAGTCCGATTAGGTCAAATAGAGAGACAGAGAGCATACGACACCACCGAAAGGAGATTCAAGCTCGCTAATTACCCAGCCTGCCGGAAACAACACCGAGAACTAATCAGCACCATTTAAAAGGCTATACTCGTCGAAACGATTCGCGGCTCGATTCGTTTTCATCATCTCTTATCATCGCTTCTTTCCTGACCGTGCATACGCACTACATCCTGATCGTTATACACACTTAATAGCCTTTCTCTTCGAGGGATCTGTTCGCGTGACGTGGATTTCAAAGGAAGATAAGCTTGTCTTCGATTGTAATGCAATATCGCATCGATTCTTTTTATTTCGTCTTTCGCACGTGTTTCACAACGTTGTTCGCAACTTTCTCAGGCGGGGTTCCTTCGCGTCGGAACGAAGCCTCGCAATGTTTCACGTTGCGGTCTCGACCGACTCGTCCGACGATCAATATCACGGGTATTCGAAAGATTAAATTGGACGGCATTTTATTATTTCGTTTCCCAGGCATCGAATCGAATGAACCGTAAAAGAAAGGGAAGAGACTCTTCTCTCGTCCTAACGTCACCGGGGAGCTTTAATCGACCACTTAGTTTACAGTGATTGGGAAACTTGCAACGATAAATCAGTCTATACGTGCCTTTGCTAAATGGATGACACGTTACGCTGTTGTTCCTCTTACTATTAGGTCCGTCAAATACACATACAGATATACATGAAGCATTCACTCGAGACGATCTAGCATTAGCGTACTTAATTCTACGAGATCTTCGGAGCATTGCGCAAGGTTTTGTGTAAAATTAAAATAAAACCAACTTCTTTCCGTTTCGTTCGCACCGATGAATTAAGATGAAACTGATAATAACCGTTGTGTACCTATTTAGAATGATTAAAAAAATACAAATGGATCTATATTAAGTCGGTGCATATGAAATGATCCCATTTTCTTCAGACACATTAAATACAATTATCCTAGCTTGGATTTTCGCGTTATTAAATGGAATGGATTTTTAATCGTTGTGTGTAAAACATACCAAGATACAAATACAAATGACAAATGCGTTACGAATACCTGTTGATTCTAAGTAAGGATGATAATTCAATGAATACATAAAAACGTGTGCATCTGTATATATCTTTTGATCTTCTCAAAGGAGGAAGTGGATAACAGCCCAGATAGACTCTCATAATCGTCATAAGATGTAGAAATTAATTTACCAAAAGTTGGAAACAATTTGCAGCAAATTCTATTTAAATAAATATATTTACACAAATTTTGTATTATATGATGAGTTCCATTCTTAATCATGCAATGTACCAATACATTTATATTATTTTTGATCATTATTGTTACATTCATATCAATTTTCTCAATATATCACAATATATGTGGTTAATTTGATATAAATTTATGAAGGCAATTTGTGATCATTACATAACATCAGTAATTGCTGCAAATCAAGAGTGTGCAATTTAATTCGAAGGCAAAGCACAAAACATTGCTGCATTTCGTGATCTAGTATTCAGTAGATTTGTTGCAAATTTGATATAAATTGTCTATCCGGGAGGGCTACAGGCTTTTTAATTGCCGCATTAAAAGTTAATGATTAAATTTTTTTAATTTCAATCGACAATTGGAGTATTCTTTAATTAAGAATTAAAATTCAATCAATAATTCGAGATTCTTCTAGTTAACTTCTAAATCATTTTAATTCTTAATTATTAAATTAGTGTTCGATTGAATTAAAAATTTAATCATTAAACCTGGTGGATGATCATGCCAAATACTTGTGTCCTCTAAAAGAAATTCGTAGAGATTATGATGAAGATTAAGTCGACAGCGAATGTACTCGTAACAGTCTTATGCATAAAATCAAAATTAAATTAAATTATAACTCTATCGTGGCTTTATGAATCGATAAGAATCATAATTAGCGACCAATTTGTGTACCAACTACAAAATTGGTAGTCGGACAAGTATTGCTTGGATTTTAATCGATCAGCTGACCGATTACAACTACCGCGAATTATAAATAAATTCTAAATTGGCAGCTAACGTTACATTACTTAAAATGTAGTTGACGGCCGGACAGTCAAAAGTTCTGTGAAGTACGCTTCAAGCTTACGAATATTTACCGTCATCCTCTCCGCGAGAGACGAATTATACTATAATACACTATCCGACTCTCGAACGCGCGCATATACTTTACATTGATAAAAAAATGTATATCAAAAGGAGAGGCAAAAGATCGCGGATTCGCATCGAAAACGCACATCGCATCCGGTAATTTCGCATAATAAAATCACAAGGTCCGGGAACAAGACAAGAAGGGCATAGTAAAAATATTCTCAACCGAACCAGAGGGAAGGACGAGCAAAATGCACAATAATTTAATTGCAATCGAGAGATTGTAGATACGTTAGGAACTCGATCAGTTTTTTACCTACGTCTTTTTGTGTTTTATATTTTTATATACATAAGAAAATTGAGGGTACGTTCCAGTTAGACTCAGAACGAGTTTGAGCTTAAGAAATGAATCGAGATCCTAGTGTATCGACCAAAAGCAAAAATTGCCAGTGGAATTCCAATATTCATTTTTCTCTCTCCCTCTGATACTTTCATTCCTCTGTTCCTCTTCCGTATCCCCCTGTCCGTTCCCCCTGTCTTTTCGAAGCCGACGTATCCGTTCGCGTCGTTCTCCCTTTCGCCGCGGACGTGGAACACACACGCACACAAAAAGAGAAGAGGGTCGAAAAAGCACAGGGTATGCGTGTGATTAGTCGAGTAACAGTATTAACCGGGGCCGGTCAGAAGGGGCGAGTTGGTGCTATGGGGGCGGGATGTGCGGAATGGCGCGTATTTTGTGAAAATCGACGAAACATGGCCAGCGGCACAAACAGGCATTGCAGGGCCAACATTTGAAGCGCGTCTGCCTGAGCTTTCCACGTGACGTGACCATTCCGCGCTGCTTGCAGTGTACACATACTTTTCCGTGGCCGTTTGCTTTGCTGAGGCTATGCGGCTGACCAGATACGTACGTAATCCCTCCTGAAGAAAACACATTGGCCAAACATCTTCGGTTAGTCAATTCTTAAGTATATGTGCACATGCAGGCAACCATTAGTAAAACAACAATAATTTTCGCTTTTGCTTTGCGTTTTGTTTTCGTTTTTTTTTTTTTTGTTTAACAGAGACCAATCCCAGCACCAACCAATCCCGTAGCCGTGAAAAAGCCAGCGTATAAAGAGTATTCAGCGAATACCAAGACCCACGAGAATACATTGCGTGTAGATTTGTTTTTGTCATACGAGTAGTTATGCATATATAATTAAGATGGAAACGTAGCATTGCCAGGTGTTAACCAACCGAATTCTCTCTCTCCCCTCTCCCTCTCTCTCTCTCTCTCTCGCTTGCCCTCTTTCTCTCTCGATTTTCCGTGTTCTTCATTCGTGTTTCCGTTTTCTCTTCCCGGTCCCTCGGTCTGAGTCCCTTTTTCTCCTCGTTTCCCGATACATACAATCTTTTCTTTCTCATTTAGAAAATCATTATTTCTCAAAACCTTCCTTTCTCCTCCCTATCGCCCTTCCCCTACATCCGTTCATTTCTTCTCCGTTCGCAACGCAGCACAGCGCAATCGTGTTGCGTTCTACAAAACCGAAAGCCATCGATGTTCTCCTCCCATTCTTTCATCATCGTAGCAAAAGTAACGTCCGTCCACTTTTTTTTTTTATCATACTTCGATTTCGGCTCCTTGTTAGTGTCGTTCTCGGAAATACTCTATTCGGACATGTATTATTCTTTGTACTCCAATCCATGTACCGTGTTCGTGAAACAACAGCGTTATTGGATCTGGCCGGTTTAGTGTTTCGACAGACGAAGCGATAACATTAACGTTAACAATCCTGTTGCTTCCGATTTTAAAGCGATTCTTGCGATTCTCTTCGATTCAGGACGTTACGCTCTTTGGCGGACGATCCGCACTCGGTTATAATGATTTACGGTCGCTTCACGCTGCGAGTTGTGAGATATTCAAGCGCGTAGCAGCGAGTAAAGGAGAGTAACTCCACGCGCACACACACAACACTCGTAATCGTAATTACAACATTACAGATTACAGACCTATTATCAATTCCTCTATCGTTTCGAATATCGGTTATATTCCACGCTTGATTTCATTTGAGTTCCACACGAGTTCTGTTTTTACTTTATGCTTCTTCGACAACACTCTCTTCAGCAGGAAAAAATGCTTTATATCAAATCCTGCTTGAATCCTTTAAATCCTAAATTGGTGCATATGAACTATTGTTCCTACAGGACAGTCGTACTGAATTCTAATAATTTATCAGTTACATTTATACGTTTCTAAATGATTAAAGAATACTATAAATATAACTGATGAGTCAACGTCACAAACAAGCGTAGCAAAGGCCACGATCTCATCATTAATTAAATATAATCTGTCTAATAAAGACACTCTACAATCTTTGATATTAATTCTATTATGAATTATTCAATTCTACAGTATTTATTCAATTCTCCAATAATCGATCGCACGAAATGAGTTAATATTTAGATTAATATTCCAATTAATAATATTGTAATGCGTTTGCTGAAATCTTTGTTAACGTAAACAAAATTATTTGATGTGATTCATATTTTCGAAAGTTCAAATGTGTTAAAAGAACAAAATTTCGTATGCACCAACGTAATAAATATGTATTCGCCGCAGGCAAAAGCAATTGTCTGTGCTCGATAGGTTCGCGTTCACTCAAAATTCATGCTTCGGGTTCGATGACTATCAAACGATAAACGTAAATGGAGTTCTGCTTACCTACCTGCCGAAAGGAAAAATTACCCTTCAAACAGACCAAAATGTATGTACTTCGGATCGGGTCACGTTTAGAAATTTCGTATCACATTGCGATTCTAAATTTCGACCTTTATTCGTATGGAGGAAATATAAAAAAACCGACGATGAAAGACCAATCGAACATTGAGCAGGGTAAAACGCCTCCGTTACAATCGGGTTCGAAGGGCTTATCGATTCGACGTGAGTATCGGCTTCCCACGCACCCATATTGATTTTTCGAGTTTACAGTACGTTAAACAAGAAAAGTAAAGAATAAGTGACTAGATACTCTGGATACGGAAGAAGGAGATCGTATACATGCCATTACCGTCAGTACCACCACCGCTGCTATATGAAATTAGTCGTCTCTCAGGATTACGAAATTCTCTTTCATAGAAAATAAATTGAATAAAAATTTGTTTGCAAGCCAATCTTAAATCCTGACGCGATTACGCGTGCAATTTAATTGCACGAGTAATCTAATTATTGGCTTTAGTACACTACCTTTTTATTTATGGTTTTGAACATTTTGTCTAAATAAGTGGCAGCGAAATTTAAGATTAACTTTGCATGCATTTGTCGAATTCGAAACTGTTGATCCACACACGTGCGTGCGTGTCCTGTAAAGTTCTACGGATACAGAGAAGTTACCTCGTACCAGCGTTGAGGAAGAAAAAACAGGTAGATATTTTAGTGTATACACAGAAATATATGCTTACAGTTAGTGCGCATTAAGGAACATAGTGGTGGCTTTGTACGAGTTATTAAAGGGGAATGTTGATGATTGTCGGCACACATACAGCACTTGGCAATGCTTGCTAGTATCTACAAGTTCAACCTACACCCGAAGAGTGCCTATGCCATACATTTATGTCCAAAAAACCATGCACATTGTATACTATAGTTAAAATGATTAATAGAAACAAACTAACATTCGTCTCGCAATAGAAAATGCATTTCTTTCAGATAATTTTAATTTATTATCAATTATATATATATATATTTCGACCAATGATTTAACGCCGATGTTAATTATAAATACACGATCGTCTTAGTTAAACGTTCAAATAAATAGACATTTATAAAATGAAACAGGTAACGTTTTAAGGTACGAAAAACCTAATACTCGACAAATAATACCTAATTGGTAAAGCGAACGAACAATTTTCTGAATTAAGATTGTAATGGACATTCTTACTGAAGACGCTATTCAATTTTTTTGTAAAAATAGTATGAGACTGTACACACTGAACGCGGAGTTTTTATACGATATATTTAGAAAAATTCTCGCATTTTTTTCGGATCAAGTAACGAAATTAATTCCCCTCCTCATTTGAATAATTTTCCAATCGAGTTCCAATAGTAGTTTCAAGTTAATGAAAGTTATGTATAAAGATATGCATAAGAATCGTTTTGTATCCATATTCGATGTCTATTATGTAATATAATTAATTCTATGAAAGAGAACACATTTCTTTCACACATAAATACACCATGCGTCGTCTACATACACGGAAATTTTTCAATTAATAATTGTAATCTGACCGATATGGATACAAAATTTGGAAATAATTTTGCAATGCCATTTCTCCCATTTGACAGACACAATTGATCCAGTTTATTACAATTTAAAAAACGTGTAAGGATACAAGAATATGATTGAGAAATTCCACGTTATATTTTCGATAATTACTAAACTTTATTTGCAAATATTGAAAGATATGGCAAGGCACGTATGTCATAGTAAGATAAGAATGATACTGATTAAAAGAGCACTTACCCTGTACTGCCTCTTGTGTTATCCTTTCTCCAGAAGTACCAGGTTTTGAAAGCAAGTGTCCTGATGAAACAAAAACGACGAATTATCCAATTTATCTTTCTAAACGTGGAAACAATCGTATTTCACTTAAATGAATATCTTACCAACGTCGGCGCCTTGATGTTTAAGGTCCATACTATCTGAAGTAGACTGATTACTTGAATAAAATGTTTGAGAGATGTCGAGCTTCTGGTCATCGGGCGTATTAGACGACGTGTCCTCTACACCAATTTTATTTAGCGAACTGTCTCCTAAACTTTGATCCTCGTAACTACAACTACTTCCGTCTTGTACTAAGTATTCAGGCATTTCCAACTTCAAATTCGGCATTAAGGGGATGATTTCAACAGGGTCGGATCCGGGAGTCGTTTGATTTTCCGTCGTTTTGTTATCGGAATCTTTCGCGGACAAGGCGTTGTTGCTCGCGGCCTTCTCCGCGCTCGTATTCGCGTTTTCCCTACATTTTCGTCTTTTGCTTGGTGGAGCGTCTGGTTGTAAATCGACGGCGTGGTAAGGCATAGGAGACGAGGGTGACTTATTCCTTTTGTTGTCCGTCGACGATTTACTAGAAGCATTTTGCAGCTGAATCTCCGGTTCGTTAGGTAATGTCTATTATGTAATATAATTAATTCTATGAAAGAGAACACATTTCTTTCACACATAAATACACCATGCGTCGTCTACATACACGGAAATTTTTCAATTAATAATTGTAATCTGACCGATATGGATACAAAATTTGGAAATAATTTTGCAATGCCATTTCTCCCATTTGACAGACACAATTGATCCAGTTTATTACAATTTAAAAAACGTGTAAGGATACAAGAATATGATTGAGAAATTCCACGTTATATTTTCGATAATTACTAAACTTTATTTGCAAATATTGAAAGATATGGCAAGGCACGTATGTCATAGTAAGATAAGAATGATACTGATTAAAAGAGCACTTACCCTGTACTGCCTCTTGTGTTATCCTTTCTCCAGAAGTACCAGGTTTTGAAAGCAAGTGTCCTGATGAAACAAAAACGACGAATTATCCAATTTATCTTTCTAAACGTGGAAACAATCGTATTTCACTTAAATGAATATCTTACCAACGTCGGCGCCTTGATGTTTAAGGTCCATACTATCTGAAGTAGACTGATTACTTGAATAAAATGTTTGAGAGATGTCGAGCTTCTGGTCATCGGGCGTATTAGACGACGTGTCCTCTACACCAATTTTATTTAGCGAACTGTCTCCTAAACTTTGATCCTCGTAACTACAACTACTTCCGTCTTGTACTAAGTATTCAGGCATTTCCAACTTCAAATTCGGCATTAAGGGGATGATTTCAACAGGGTCGGATCCGGGAGTCGTTTGATTTTCCGTCGTTTTGTTATCGGAATCTTTCGCGGACAAGGCGTTGTTGCTCGCGGCCTTCTCCGCGCTCGTATTCGCGTTTTCCCTACATTTTCGTCTTTTGCTTGGTGGAGCGTCTGGTTGTAAATCGACGGCGTGGTAAGGCATAGGAGACGAGGGTGACTTATTCCTTTTGTTGTCCGTCGACGATTTACTAGAAGCATTTTGCAGCTGAATCTCCGGTTCGTTAGGTAGTTCGATGTCATCCTATAATACAAATTAGAATAATTGAAATGTATTGTTCGATGAGGAAATTAGTTGATCGATCTTAGAATTTTAAGAAACGTACTTCAACTAAACTATCGTTATCCTTTCCTGTGCCATCGGTCAGACCTTGAACAGCCAATAGTTCAGCGGTCGTTAAAAAACTGGCTAATTGTTCCTGAACTACGTTCACTTCGCCCTGATACATGAAATCCACCAATGCAGCCAAATCATCGAATTTCACGTTACGAAATATTATAACAGGATGTTGACACGGGTTTTCCTTCAATAAAATAAATATCATTTATTTTCCACTTGTCTCATAGAAATAGTACTTATTTCTTATGGTTTCAACTCACTTTAAATAAATCCCTGAAGTACGTGCTACATGCGGACAAAAGCATTTTGTGTGCTCTTATTCGTTTTCCTTCGCAGCTTAAAGTAACATCGACGAGATCCTCTTCTGACCTTAACGTATCAAAAGCACATGTGATGTGTTTCAAGTAATTGTTCCACCTGAGAGAAAATTGTTGGCTCGAACCCATGCTGCTTTTCTGCAATTAAAGCAGTTCTATGAGAAATAGGGACTAATGACAACTGTGAAGGGATGTACACTAGTAAAAACAGTTTCCCGGCAGTTAAAAAATAGATCTTCATAAATATTTACGTATAATATTATTGAAAATAAAAATAATGACTTACCTTGTTTGCAATTAATTTGGCTCCAAAAAATAGTAACGTGAGCTCGAGGAATGTGCAGCCTTCGTTGCGTCGAATTGTCAGCGATCAGCATAAAACGAACGCCGAGATGATTGAGTTGCTTAAAAACGGTAGGTGTAGCGTCAACGCGTTAGTTACTGATGCGTATCGCGAAAAATAAAAACTGTAAACAGTAGAGCGGAGTAGAATTTCATGGCACTGTGGAAGGTTTTCACGGGTTCCGCATGTAGACGAAGAACTGGCGTCGATCAAACTAAACGATTCGGACGTTATGTAATTGCATCGCGGCGAACGATCCTGCACACGTTTAGACGAATTCCACGCAGATACGGTATCGTCACTTTAGGAGCTACACTTTTTGATTAAATGACAGCTGGTAGCCATTTTCCTCCAGGAAAACGCGTAAGATGCGCGGAAAAGAACAACTTCCTACAGAAACCACGCGCGATGCGTGGGCCGTCCCGACTTCGATACATGTGTAGAACGCCCTAAAGGCGTTGCCATTGGTGAATACCCGCTTGCGCCGGTATTCATGAATTCAACTGATCTCGATTTTTATTCGCCCAGTTTTATTAACGAGTTTCAATTAAAACAATTTAATTAAATCCGCAAAAATTATAGATTTCTTCCCTCATCCACTTCTCGGTTTAATCGCCGAAACAAATAAGTTCGATTTGTGAGTTCAGATCGTGACTCAAGTCACGACTGATATCGACCACATCGACGACTTGTCATTAAAGCAATTGTGATTATTTTGATGTAAATAAATATAAATATATGCTTTTTATAATTACATCATGTGCACCATGGATTTACCTTTGAATCAACAAAATTTGCCTCAGATACTCGATAAATTGTCGGAGGACGAGGTATTGTAATTTTATTTTTAAATCGAAGTAAAAAAACGACTCAACAATCAGTAGAAAAGTAATTGTTTAATTGCAGATTAAAATAGAGAAGAATTTGGAAAACATACTTTCAAGACAATGTCACGTCGAGGCAAAGCTGCAAAATATAAGCAAGGTACTGCCTAACGTTGCTGTGATAAGAACAGAGGGTGAGAAATTTTGTAACATGATTGCACGCACTAATGAATTAGCAGAAAATGTCAGTGCCAAAGTGAGGGAATTAGATTTGGCCAGAGTAAGTTGAATAGCAGATTCAAAGATCAATAATAACAATTTCCTATTTAATTGTTCGTACGTCTTTACAGAGCAGAGTTTATGAATGCCAAAGGCGTGTGAACGATATTCTTGACTTACAATTATGTAGCGAAGGTGTAGCTATGGCATTACGGAATGAGGATTACGAACAAGGTGCAGCGCACGTTCATCGTTACCTTTCCATGGATCAACAGTTATTAGAAAGGACAGCCGAAGATATTTTAATGGATCATACAAGCATCAGTAGTTCTCTGATAACTCTGCAGCAAGCTGCGTTACAGCTGAGAACCGTGGTCACGCATAAATTCGATGAGGCTGTAAAATCAGAGGATCTTGCATCTGTCGAGAGATTCTTTAAAATTTTCCCTCTGTTGGGGATGCACTCCGAAGGGCTTAAAAAATTTTGTAGCTACTTATGTACAAAGGTAATAAGATATCACTGACTTGTCTAGGTCACAAGGTTTTATATAACTGTGGAGTTTTCACATTAGTTGCAAGAAACTGCACAGAAGAATTTGAAAGCAGCTTTGGAAATGAAGAGCAATGATAAGAGAGCATCAGTTATTTTTGCCGACACTATGACTTTATTGTTTGAAGGCATCGCTCGTATCGTGGAGATACATCAGCCAATAATAGAGACATATTATGGACCTGGGAAACTGTTAATGACAATTTCTATCCTACAAAAGGAATGTGATAGGTAAATTACATACAAGAACATCGGATCAATTCTGTTATTAATTTCGTATATTTTAAATAGGCAAGTTAAGAAGATAATCACGGAATTTATGAAGCACAGAAATATATCGAAGAAAGTGCAAACTGTAAATGATTATTTGCGAAAATCGAATGCCGAAAGAGCCGATCCTAAGGAATTTGATTTATTATTGGGAGAAATCACTATAATGCATTCGCGAGCGGAGTTATATATTAGGTTCTTAAAGAGAAGAGTTAAAGTAAGTTAATACTTGCACAAAATTTTATTACAGAACTTCTAATTGAATGCAATATTTTCATTGCAGAATGACATAGAAATCAGTGTAACGAATGATAGGCAATACGAAGATTTAATAAGCGAATTCGAAAACATTGTTACTAGTTCAGATTTGGCGCATGGTATGCAAGAACTTTTAGGTGCTTATCTTGCATTGGAGAGATATTTCCTCGAAGAGAGCGTAAATAAAGCATTGGGAATGGACACCTTGGAACAGGATCAACCAACGTCCAGTATGATTGACGACGTCTTCTTCATAGTGCAGAAATGTATAAGGTAATCAGAAGATACCAGCTTTTATAAGTTAAATGAATCTTAAGTAATTTAGGTATATAAATTTTGTACAGGCGTTCGATGTCGAGTTGGAGCATAGACGGTGTTTGTGCAGTAGTTAATATGGCTTGTGGTATATTAGAAGGTGAATTCGCGAACAGATTACGAAATCGATTACGACAAGGATATCCTGCGGGATATTTAGATCTAGCCCAAGCTTACAGTGCTCTTCAAACAAGCCTGCAACATGGTCGCTTACAAACTTCAGATACGGAACTTGCTCGTTTAATGTTCTTGGTAAAATTCGCTATAATCCTAAAAGTGTTAATTGCTTTTATTTGTTGATTTACATGATATATTTTCTCTGTAGGCTTATTTAAATAATACCGACGTGAGTATCGAATATGTTGAGACGCTTTGTAAAAGTCTCGGTTCTGAGATCGATGCAACGTTTCCGAATATGCAAAGTAAAGATCGAGGCAAGGTCGACAGTTGTCTATCCGGATTGAAAGGTGTAATGTCCATTTTACGAGCTGTTACGGATTACGGTTTGGAACAGTTGCGGGTAAGCGCTGTCAAACCAAGAGTCACCCCTTGGGTCGATGCATTCCTATCAGTAGACCACCACGTGAACGAGGTAAACCAACTATTCGACGAACGAAGTAAAATAATCTACACAGTCGATTAACTGTTAACATTTGTAGGATGATCTATTAGGGTACGAGACGGAAGAACCTTTTGTGCAAACCTTGATTGTGAATTTAGAAGGTCTGCTACAAAGTTTCAAGGGAAGCTTAACAGCATCTAATTACGATGCTTTGATCGGTCTTCTTACTGATGAAGTTACAGCTCGCTTAGAAAAAGTTGTATTGAAGTCTACGTTTAATAGGGTAAGGGTAAATTTTAGATTATTTTGTATTCTTCTTTAATAACGATTATTTACGATTAATTCAGGCGGGTGGTCTAATACTTGATAAAGAGATCAGGTCATTGGCAAGTTACCTGGCCGCTGTTACTTCCTGGTCTGTACGCGATAAATTTGCAAGACTAACGCAAATAGCTACTATCCTAAGTGTCGAAAAGATTGAAGAACTAGCAGACTACTGTGGAGCAGATGCAATCGCCTGGAGATTAACGCCTGCTGAAGTTCGACGTATAGCTTCCTTAAGAATAGATTTTCGTCCAGAGGATATAAAAAGACTAAAATTGTAATGTAAATTTAATCTTTATTTATTATTAATATTGTATAGATAAGTATAATAGACAAGTAACGTCAAGATAAATATCGAATATTTTTATTTCTCTTTAATCCCTTACACTCATCTAACTTAAAACTAATATTTTAATTGTATAGCTAAAATCAAACGCAATTGATAATACTGATTAGAAAATTTATTAAACATAACAATTTAATAAATATTCATTATTTGTTAAATTTTCTTTAAATATTGCGTTTATAAAATTTTATATTATCACAGTTCAGTTTCATTATTAAATTACTTTAGTCTTTTCTCAAATTCTAAATTATGTAAAGCTTCTTCAGATTTTCTTCATAGTTGTTTAATATTACGTTTCTTCAAATTTCTGTTACTGAACATTTTTCAGTTAAAGAGATCTCATATTTTGCAAACATTGGCATGAATTTCTAAGGTATAAATGTTGAATTTTTGCTATAAGAAATTGTTAACAATATTTAATTCGTAAATAATTTTTTATGCTCACTGTGAAATTATTCTCATTAATTATTTATATAGATACCTCTTTATTTCTTTTGTGCAGTGTATTTTGATTTTTCTTCTTTATCTTCAGTGATGTCCTCTTCTTCATGGTCTTCATGGTCTTCAGCGTCTTCTTAAGTAGAGTGATGTCGTTTACTGTTCCGAGTCCCTCGATGTCCCACGATGTACAGGAAGCTCCAGGTCCACGTCCCGCGAAGTCCCACGATGTTCCAAAAAGTTCCAGGCCCTCGTCCTGCGATGTCCCACGATGTTCCAAAAATCTCCAAAGTCCACGTCCCGCGATGTCCCACGATGTCCCACGATGATCTACGAAGCTCCAGGTCCACGTCCCGCGATGTCCCGCGATGTCCCGCGATGTTTCAGGAAGTTCTAGATCTACGTCCTGCGATGTCCGAGAACCACAACCCGTGAAGTCCCGAGTCCCATTCAGCGAAGCCTTGAATCCATATTCCACGAAGTTCCAAGTCCAAGTAATACAGTAAAGTTCGAGATTCACGGACCATGATCGATCATAAAATTCCAAGTACGGCAAATTGATTCACGTTCAATGAAAAATCCTGTCATGACGGAGATTATCCAATCTCCAATTATTTCCTATGCGTTAAAGGATTCGACGTCCCAGGCAACTCCTGCGTCAATATGTCTTCTTTATCTTCAATGCTGTAGTCTTAATTTTCGATTATGTTTACGTAGAATGTCTTCTTATCTTCCATGAAATTCTCCTCTTCCGCGTCCCACGAAGTCCCACGATGAGAGTTGTTTCTGGATCCCACGAAGTCCCACGACGATAGTTCCCCAGGAGTCCCGCGATGATGGCCTCTTCATCCCACAAACCGTTCCAACACGTTGGTAGCATCTTCTTCGGGTTCAGATATTTGCAAGAGTCAGTGATCCTTTTCGAATCCCACGAAGTCCCACGAAGTCCCACGAAGACGACACCCTCTTCGGATCCCACGAAGTCCCACGACGATGGCCTCTTCAAATCCCACGAAGTCCCGCGACGATAGCCTCTTCTTCAAATCCCATGAAGTCCCGCGACGATGGCCTCTTCCTTTAACTCCCATGAAGTTCCACGACCTCTTCTTCAAAACGAATTTCCATGATAACAATTTTTTAAAATTCCGCAAGCTTCCATGATGGCAGTTTCTTTTTTAATTTCCAAGAAACTTTCTGATAGTAGCATGATTTTCTACGCTCGTAATTCTCCTATCTGCCAATAAAATTGGCATTAATTCTCATATTGGTGATTTTTTGTCAAGCATATAACTCTTTGATGTTTTCCTAATTGCGTAGATAATGCCCATTTTACAAGTTTAAGAAAGGTAGTACCTTTGCATATCTGAAGAGATTTGTAATGATCTGTTCAGTGTTTTGAATGCCTTATATAATCGTTTTTCTTATTTTTGTTTCAGATTGTATATGTACGTATTTATAGAGGACATCCACATAAATGCTTTTTAACAAAATATCACTTCATCATGTTAGCGATATCAAAACTAATGTTATCTTCATTCCTCTTCTGCTATAAAGAAAGATACTTAAAACTCCATATTCCTCCTTATAAAAACATTCATAATTTCTTAGACATTTGACTGGCATCATCAAAAAATATCTGGAATTAATATAATCTTCGTTACTAACTTGATTTCGTAACTTAAATATTAAAAAAACGAATATTTCTTCAAGTAAATCTTACTTTTTAAATAAAAAGAGGAAAACGTTTTTGCTGGAACTCTGCAACAATGACTCCGTCTTTTCATAGCTTCTGCTGAAAATCCCTTATTTAAGATCCGCAACGACGGCTGATGATCGCAATGACAATAACTTATTTATGATGACCGATATCGAGTCCTTCCTTTTCTCAAGTTGGAATTATCTTTTTTCCTCATTAGAAGACCAAGAGAATCATTCAGAATATCTTTCCTTACTCCAATATTCAAGAACCCGTGAAGACAGTGAACGAACCAACGGCATACCAAACTCCACAGAACAATAACCGTAAAATATACCCAAATATCTTAATTCACCTCCAACAATTTTCTTCATACGAATGAAATCTCTAATCGGTTTCTACAACATTCGGTTAACATTTCCAGAAAACGAAATGAAGGATGAGAACTCACGTCCATGAATATCACTTTGACATCATATTCATCATTTGTTCCTTGTTCGTAAATTCAATTAGTGTTACATGAACTTTTTCAATTTATCTATCCGTAGAGAAGGTTCATCAACGTAACGAGAGCAGATAACAATAAACTTCATTCTTGCCCTTTCCTTTCATTTCAATTAACGAATTTCTCTTCCTATTTTCTGGAATACACCTGGCCAGTACAAAATTAGTAGACTAACACCTTACCCTTTCTTCAATCTGATTGCACTACTTTGCTCGGAGTTATGCAAAATCTTGATAGCAAACTGCATAAGCACGAATGGTGACACAATCAACATATTTCGATCCGTAACAAAATCAGCTATTGAAGCATAATAGCAAGCACTTCAACATCGCCATAGAAAAGTACAAATCAATAACATCCATTTGCGCTAATCATACAAACTTGTTTTTTAGTTTGAAATAGCCAAAACCTGGTCGTTAATGACTCACCAATTATATTAGTATCAAAAATTGTTTTCTAATATGTGTCTGTACTATCTGTTACCTTTAAACTTCTTTCACAAACAGCTATCAGGAAGTATCAATATTGTTTACGACGACATTAAACACATTATTTCAATTACATTTCAACTACAATATAAAAACATAATAATAATATAATACAGAAATATATAAAATACNAATAAAAATAATAATACATGAGCAATACATACATGTTCAGATGTATTTCACGCCATGGTTTCCCAAAATTACGTGTGTGGCAGGGCTTATCATAAAATTCATACTTCGCAAACGTTAATTTCTTGGGACTTCCTGAAGCAAAAATCACAAAGATCTCCCGCGAGGATACCCAAACGACAACACATTGGATATTTGATAGCTGATCATCACACATATTCTAGTATTTAAGGCTATCATGCTCATTACCATGCTTCAATTGACTTCATAGAAAAATCACGTGAAACCTGTGTCCACCTTATAATCTCCCTGCCTTTGTATTCTTTTCTCATTCTGGTAGAAGAGTTGCGAACATCGTTAACACCTATATGTATGTTTCCTAATTTTCGTTAGATCACAAAAAAATACCAAGAAACAAATGCATCCTCAACAACACCATTTACACAAGTATGAAATGAATCGTCTTGCCGGTCTAAAATTCATCTTACTAAAGCGTATGGATTTAAAAATCAGATACGTATATATACTGTATATAGAGAATCTGCTCTGCTCTTCGTTCCACAGCAACGATCTGTTTCCGTCGTCAAATACGTATCTTCGACTAATTTCCTTCAGCAGCCATATGAAATGCAACATATCACATTGTGCCATGCTTATCCATTACTTATATTTAACGCTTACTGTAGGTGTAGAACCGTATTCGTTTACCGAATATTAGAACAAACAGCCTGAACAGCCTGCATCCTCCGTTATTAAAAAATGCCATCCAAACGCAATCCGTCCGTTAGGATGATAGAGCATCAGCATCATCCACCCTGTAGCTCACAACACAAAATGGCATACCCACTTCCCCGTCTTTCCCCATTATACTTAAACGTTTGTAACAAACCCTTCATGGAACATCTTCGTTTCAGTCTCCCTTTTTCTTTCTTTAATTATCCGACCTTTTCTTTCTTAATAAAAATACTCCCAGCAGCAACTACACTTATCGGACCGTACGATTCTTAAGCTGGTTAAACGCGTTCTCTAGCCAAATCTTGCTGAAACATAGTTATTCACGCCGCCCCCCTCTCTCCGTCCCGCTTCAGTCTCATTCTAATTAACATACCATGTGCCTTCGTAAACACGAATCTCCAAACGCGTTCCAGCAACGAGAACGACCGGCGTGCAGTTGTTTAGCGGTGCACCACGAATATACGAATCTTTCGGGTACTCCTGCAGTGCAAAACAGAGACACCCGAGCAGAACACATCGACAAAAGATATCCAGAGACAATAATTGTAATTATCGTGATACTCGATACCGCAATTTGACATCACGCACAGTAAAAAGCTGTTTTTTTAATTCCTCCAATTTTTTTCAAGTCGAACCTTCGGCTCGTTTGAATAAAATTGTGTGCAATAACGAACGATTCCCATCAGTACTTCCAAGAGATAATTTGACATTTTCGATAAGTACTCCTTGGAATTAAAAAATGTTACACATAATTTCGTGTCACAAGAATATCAACGATATTATTAACACATTATACTTAGAAATGATTTCTCAAACAGATTAGCTTATTTCTTCCGTGTGCCATTCCGCTCCCCTATTATCATTAAAAGCAATTTCTAATCTTAATTCTCGACTCGTATATGTATTCTCTGTAGTTCTTCCCGTCGTTTCAACTGTAATATAAACCCGTGAAATGTTCTTTACGTCCAAAACACCCCTTCTGAGCAACCGTTTCTTTATCGGGAAGATAGCCGTTAATCTAATGTTAATCACGAACGTCTTCTTTGCTCTAGCACCCAACGAATAAGCGAGGAATATCACATCTGTGAAAATAAGTATCTAAATAGCACATGACCGCCGACAAATCGTCTGTAGTATAAGAGATACTAGTAAAAAAACTTTATAGCGGTTTCCTATCCAACTTGAGCCTTCTCGTTATACATGTGCATGTCCACGTAGGAATTCGGTTGCGCTACTTGCAGCGTTCCGCCTTTTCCGGATCATCTAGACATACACGTTCAATTTGCTCCATACCTCAAGGGCTCTTTATCCTAATTCGAACAGGGCAATGTGTGTGTGTGTGCGAAGGCTGATTGGGTGGCCAGCTTAGTCGAATTTCGAAGTATGCATGAATAAGCCGGTTCGACCCACGGGTATAACTCGATGGTAGTACGAATTGGGGGAACCTTCCTGGGACCTGAGAAAACACATTTGCACAGGTAACGGAGAAAAGGGATTAAGCTCACCGAACCCGGGCTTGCTCGAGGTTTTTGGCTGCAGTTTTGTCGCAGGGAGCCTATTGTAAATCGCGTGCCAGGACGATTTCGGAACTAGTGTCGCTGCTCGAAGATGCTCGATATACGGAAGCAAGAACGTGAGGATGGTATATGTATGGACTTGATCGTCGGCCACGAAACCCTTCATGCGCGATTTTCTAGAAACAAACACTTTGCCCCCTTTCGTTCGTCCCATATCGATATCCTCTCACCACTCCTTTTTATTTTTCTCATATACAGACAGGCCAAATCGCGTCGCCGATGACGACCACCAGCCTGGACGCGCGTGTGTGTGCGGCTCTCTTGCGTGCGATACAATTTTGTTACTGTGTACGCTGGACTGAAAAGCATTTCTGGCATTAATACGGCGAATTAAAAAAAGATAATAGAAAAATTGCTTTTTATACAAGATTTATTATTCCTTTTTATTTCTTCCGCTGCTGTTCCGCTCTGTCACACATTTACAAAACTGTTTTCAATTAACAATAATCATGAGTAAAAATCCATACATAGAAACATACCAAATTGTTCTGCGTTAAATCTATAAATTAAAATTTACTGTTACAAGCTTTCTTTTTTAACTCTACGACATAAGTACACAATTTTTAACCGCCATACTTCTGAAAAAATAAACATATCGAATAAAACGCTCTATGAATACGACGTTTACAGACTCGACTGATAACTGATAGACTTTAGTTATTTGTTGAATGAAAAAGTTTGAAACAGAAATACATTGGTTCTGATACAGTTTACAAACCAAACCAATGAAAGGCGTAGAGACTAGAACATGGGATCCCCGATTCAGTTGGTACAAGCCCAGCATCGTCACTGCAAACAGCAACTCCCTCCGCCCGTCCCATTGCCATCTCAAACGGTGAGACTGCAAGTAAAAAACATCCAGATATACACCAGGATAGTGATGGATGACGTTTATCCCCGCGATTTAACGCGTGCCGCATAGAACGAGGTTCGAGTTTCCATTTAGCTGCAGTTATGTGACGTCAACGTTTTCAACGTTAACCGAGTTTTACTGCCTTCTTCGAATCTCTTTGTAAGTTGAATCCAGTGGCGCTCTCAGGCTTTTCAAGCCTGATCGCTTGATCAGTGTAGGTCTCTTCATCGCTGGAGTGGTACTTTCACTTCGCCCAACTGCGACATGAAGTTGTCCAAGCTGCTCAGTTCCGGACACAAGGGGCCTTGCCACAGATCCTTCTCTCGATGGGACGTCCAGTTTTTTACGTCCTCATCGCCGTACAACTCGACGAAATTCGAGTAGTTCGGGTTGTTCAGCAACTGTTTTTTCAACTGCTGCCATTTTGAGATCCTGGATAATTGCTTGCTGCGCAGCTCGTGTTCCGCCTTGGATAGAGCACAAGTCAGCACCGCCTCGACGCGCAGATTACGTTTCCGATTTCGGCGACACATCAGCTTTTTACAACGAACTCGGCTGATCCAATTCGCCAATTGCTCCGTATGACTCTGCTTACAGGCGTTGACCTCTCGAGATTTCTCTTTGGTCACCATTTTGTTCAACTCGCGGTGACGTCACTTTCACTCCCCCGACGCAGTCCGACACCTCGTCCTCTTCTTCGCGGCAACAGAATCTTCGAGAACTTTCTAATTTCGTCCGTTCTCAAGAAACTCGACCGGATACAAAGTTTTCTCAACAGCTCTTTTAAAACTGTTTCACCTAATTATTGAATAAGTAAGAGGTTACACCAACCTGTATCTGGCTCGTGTGTCTGGTAGAACTACGGAAGAACGTTACAACACGGCAGACTTGCGACACAAAGTACTTTGAATTCACCGAGCAAGATACAGCCTTCCCAATTTGACGATGACTCAGGAAGTGCTGACGCTGCGCGCCCTGCGGCCACCTTATATATCCCCACGCCTCAACTTATGTGGTAACCTTACGCGCGACTAATAGGAAGTAGTCCCCTCGAAAACTATGTACAACCGTTCTTTTAATAACGATTTTGTATAATAATTGTAGTCGCCTCAAATTCAAAAGTGTATCCAACAAATCCAATAGCAAATTCTATGTAAATTGCTCAGATCGTAGTGAAATTTCTCGTTTTCAGAAATAAATTCCGGCGTAGGAATGTGTCGCACGGCCATTATCCCACCATCCTCATGTGACGTCAGAGGTTCGTCTGTGCCCCCGAACCCCCAATTTCCAACGTTGCCAAGCATTTTCCTCCGTATTGCGATCAATGTTATTGTTCTTGATGATTCTATGATTTCACGAAGGATTTCCCAAATTCCTCAACGCTTGTATGTATATCTATCTTGTTACATTGATAGTTACGCTGATTCATTGCAAAGAAACGTTTAATTCGTCTCTACTGCAAAAATTTGTACGAATATCCACGCAGTAATATGATACAAAGCTTCCGCAACGTTGAAGAAACGTTGAGTATTATTATTTTCATATTATACAAGGAAATATTATAAAAACAGCTACACTGATACATTAAAAAAACAGAAGATTCATTTCTCACCCAAGAATTATTTGTACGAATATATCCTTGGACTAGCATGATACAAATACGTCTCCTCGACATTAAACACACGTCAGTTCTATACTTTTATATTGTAGAAGGAAATATACTCAGAATTCCTAATTTATAAAATAATTTTTTGGGAACTATTGCTGTACTAACAATAAGTAGCAGTGGGTTCGAAACCTTTCCTTAAAAATTGTTGTACAGATTACAAATGCATTTTATTACATATATATACATGTTTCAATTTTACTACGTTTCACAATGTTTTCGGATATATCGAATAATAGAGAACTACAGCATTACGAATACAGAGAAACGGTTATTGATTTTACAAGTATGCATTTGGTTCTGCCCATGCCCAAGTACAAGACGTGGCAACGTCGGCAACGTGTGCCCGAGGATAACTGTTGTTACACCCCAGGTATAAAAGGACGCTTTCTTTTTTGTCGTTTGCCTTGCGATAACAAAAGAATCTGTAAAAATATCCCAAGAGCTTGGGACCCTCGACTGCGTTTCTGACGTTTCTGACTACTTATTCCTACTGTATATAAGAC
>NW_017146590.1:86853-99915 GCF_001652005.2 Ceratina calcarata
GCAACATTTTTAAACATCTGTTATTATCAGTTGCATAATTAATTTAGATAAATTAATATTTCTCCTAAACGAAAACATATCGTTAAAAGGCATAAAATTCATTGTTCATATACGAGTCAACAGAATTTTGTATATTAAAATTAATAGCTCCCAAGTATATGTAGTATAACGACAATTTAAAAAGAGCCCATTGTTTAGACACGGAGAGTCTACATTTCTCCCACATACTTGTGGAGAATTTCAACTTCTCGTCGTATACGGAGTGTATGCAACATTTCGACATTTCCATGATTCCTGACATTCTCGATTCAGTTTTCAACGAATATTCAATGCAACGCATAAGATCGTTCGTTTTAAGAATCAGTAACATTTGCCTGTTCACTTTATCTAATACATTGCTAATTTGTGGTAGCAGGTTTGGTATTTCCTTCTGAAATTCTTCTTTCTCCTGCGTACCGTATTTGGTTTTTTGAACACCAGCCATAATCGTGTTCCACGATCGTCCGGATACCATGCAGGCCAGTAATCCGTACATATCGGCAACGCCTAAGTTAGCACAATGCTTTTGCATCGCAGACTTATCACCGTCGAATATCGCCAACCAGAGTTTAGAATACTCCCATCGAAATTCGTTTGATAAATTCGCGTATAGTCCATGATCCAGAAGTATGATTTCCGCTTCTTTGTTGTTCTTTTTTACCAATACATTCCCAGGGTGTGGATCGGAGTGTACGAAACCCACAATGAAGATCATGTGACTATAAAGCCGTCCCAATTTACTGCTGACTTCGTATGGATTCAGATTATTGTCTCGTATATATTTCAAATCGTTAATTTGACCTCCTTCCACAAACTCCATCGTTAATACTCGTCGCGAAGATATGTCCCAGTGTATCTTCGGTATTTTTAGCCAATGATAATGTGAAAATATCTCTTGTACTTTTTCGGCGTTCCTTCCTTCTTGCGTGAAGTCCAGCTCTCTAGGAATATTTTTTTTCGTTTCGTCCACAAGCCAGTCGAATTTAAAATCAGGAAACACCAATGACGTTAATTTCACTAGAACCGACATGGTTTTTATATCTACGTAGGAGTTCGTTTTGACTGACCGATGCTGAATCTTAACAGCTACGACGTCACCATTTTTTAATACTGCCTTATGCACTTGCGCTAAACTAGCAGTACCCAAAGGTTCAGGTTCGATGCTCTCAAATATTTCGTACGGGTCTTTCTTCAAGTCTTCTTTAATTACAGTGAGTACATCGTTGAACGATGACTGCGGTGCAGAACTATGTAATACTCTCAACGTATGAACATATTCTGGTGGCAATAGATAATCCAGTGCACCGATGTGTTGGCCTACTTTTATATAAACACCTTTGTTTGCACAACATAGCTCCAGCAGCTTCTCTGCTCCATATTTATGCACCTTCGACTTCAAATTTACGTAATCTTGCGTATGTGGTTTCACATTACTTCCATATAATTCATCTTTATAATGTTTTCCAATTATGAAAACAGTAACAGCAGCACGTCCTAATCGTATGATACCTATAGACCCAAGATCATATTCGTTCGCTCTTAAAGATGCTAGTGTGCCGAATCCAATGATACCAAGGGCAGTTCTTTTTAAGAATCGTCTAGATAAAAACATCATCAATTAAAGGTGAACTAATAGAATTTCCCTTTCCTATTATATATGGCGACCTAAAATGAAACAACATTAAGTAATAAAAATAAAGAATAATACTCATGTAATCCTTCTAGGTATTAAATTACCTTAAGATAA
Organism: Ceratina calcarata; assembly: GCF_001652005.2. NCBI lineage: Eukaryota > Metazoa > Arthropoda > Insecta > Hymenoptera > Apidae > Ceratina > Ceratina calcarata. The sequence continues at coordinate 88,640 of NW_017146590.1, forward strand.
ATTTAAAATTGTTCCTCCTTCCTGACAATTTTTCTTTATTGTGGAAACAGAATCAGGTACAAAAAGTTATGTAACAATATACTTGTGTTTTTTCAATTAGAAATTGTTAAATAAATTTCAATGACAAGTTAATAACCTAAGCTATGTACATGTAAGAGATATAACACAGTATTTATCTTAAATGATTTGAATCTTTCAATCTTTTAACTTCTTCTTCAAAAATATCCGATTACTTCTGTCTAATATTTGCGCGATTACTTGTTTCCTGTGGAAATGTGACATGATAACCTAATTTTGCTTAGAAGCTATTAACCTTTGCACACGTGGAATGACCATAGATTCCTATATCCATGGACCATAGACATCTAAGAGTAGACTCAGTAGACCGCGGGACCGGACTGAAAAGTCGGTAGAGCGAGCCCGTAGCCATTGGTAGCCATGATAGTGTGCAGTGCGTTATGAAAGTGTTGTGATTCTGTAATATAAAATCGTGTGTATAATTGATAATTACTAACGAATGTGAATAATTACAGTACGTGTTTATTCAAGTAAGAAGCGGAATGAATGTACGATCGTCATGAACGTTTTATTATATGTATATACAAATGTAGATACATGTTAACTTCGCGATCATGTGTAAGATTGGTTAGTTCTTAATCCAAGTGTTAATTAATTTGAATTGTCTCCTGTGTTTTGAGTAAACGTTAAATAATTAATGAAAATCACCATGGAAAACCAAAACGGCGCGACGGTTAAAAGCAACAACCCTGCTCCAACTGTAGAGCAGATTAACGCCGATCGAATTACTCAGGTAATTGTTTTTATGTATATTGTTATTCTACAAGTTAAATGAATCAGTTTTATTATAAAATAATTGATAACACATGTATTTTGGTTGTTACAGCTTGCAAACAAGTACTGGGCTCCGCATACAATGGATTCGCATCTTCCATTCTGCTCGCAAATAGTGGAAGATATTTATGTCCAAGAGATTTGTGCTTCTAAATTCTCAATTAGACGAATCATGATGCTGGAGTTTAGTCAGTATTTAGAAAATTTTCTATGGCCAAATTATGATACAAAAACTGCCACGCGTGCTCATACCATGTCGATTGTCGTCATGGTCAATGAGAAATTTAGAGAACGTGTTCAAGTTTGGGAAGCATTTGAAAAGAATCCAGAACACTTTCCAGAATTCTTTCAAAAAGTCTTAGAAGCATGCCTCGAGGAGAGCATAATGGACTTTGACTTGAAGGAGCAGACAGCATTAATTGTTTTCCTGAATCATTGCTTTAATTCTATGGAAGTGTTATTAGTTAGAGAAGAAGTGAAAAGATTAGTGTCATTGTCTATGTGGATTTCGCTACAGCAAGGTCGTAGGGAGTTGGAATTCAGAAAATATCCAAAGTGGAAGAAGTATTGGAAAGTGATTAGGAAAAAAGACAATCCTGAATTTAAGGAAAGATTAGAATGGGAACGTAAATTTTTACATAAATTGATGATAAAGTTTATGACGATATTGGAAACAGTTACTGAAGAAGGTAAAAGAATCTAGATATATTATGACGTGAAAACTGTTTTTTAAGGATATGTTAATGATTCGATTTATTTTTTGAACAGGACCACTTCTACCAGACAAGGTGCGTTATTGCGAGAGGTTTCTTGAATTGGTGATTGACTTAGAAGCTCTGTTACCAACGAGACGTTTCTTCAACACCGTAATGGACGATTGCCATTTGGTAGTAAGATGCCAGTTATCAAATTTACTACATCGCTCCGAGGGCGGATTATTTGGCCAGGTAAGTGATACTGTAAATATTTTCATACACGAGAGGAGAAAAAATAAGGACAACAAGCAGTATACGTAAAACTGTATTAAAACTGATTTTATGACAAATGATACATCATTTATACAAAAGTCATATACAAATATAAATACTAGATGAATGATAATATTCATGAAATGTTATTTGTATTCTATATGATAAATTAATTGAATATTTTACATCAATAAGTGCACATTCGTAAGGCAGAAGTAATTTTGTTTCAAGGCACGTATGATTAAATCGAATATTTTTGATAAATATAAATTTAATATAGTTTGTGCTAAAGCTAAAATTTATATGCTTTGTCTTGATAAACCTTTTATTCTTCTTTTGATATCTATATTTTTGCACATTAGTGCAGTCCGCAATCTCCATTACGCGATAAATAAATATTTGCTTTATGATCTTATCATCAAGCATTAGTTTAGAAATGCTCAGATTTCATTTGATATGTTGACTTAAATATTGCATGATACAATACTGTTTTCAATGAAAAGATTAAAATAGTTTCGACTATCACTCGAAATCAAATCATGATCACTTAGTATGTAAACATGTAAGTAGTCCTCTTTAATATCCCGCATTGATGGCAGTCATCTCTTCACCCCAGTCTAGTCCCTCGATATTTTCCCCTGAATTACAACAATTGCATGTTTTCCCAAGCAAGAACGTAACTCTTCTCTGTCCAAACACACAGACGTACAATATTAAAATTGCTTGAAGCAAATTAATCACTATGTGACAATATTCCAACGGCTCGTAATTCAGTCGTGAAAATAACAGCGACAACCAACCGGTACTCATTATTGCGAACAAGAAAACAAACATCCGGAAACTGTATTTCATTTTATGATGAATTCGACCGTATGTGCTCATGCGTTTTATCCTATTCGAAGTCGTTAATACGAAGCAAAAATCGACCATTATCGTTAATACGATCGACATAAATAATACCGAAATCCCGAGCCAACCAATAGTTTCTTGGGGTGGATACAAGGTTCCGGTAATGACGGGTTTGTTCGTTTCTAAAGCGAAATGTGCGAAAATCGATGAGCCCGCTATACAGATCGTCGAACCCCAGACATAACTAGAATAATAGCAGTACTTTCTGCCATCGGTTACTCTTAAAAATACGTTTCGCGAACGGAAAGTACTCCATACGTAATAACCCAATGCGTTCAGCCAGAAAAATGCAGCAAGCAGCGAGACATACATGACCGAATCTGTAAAAGAAATATGTATCATTTAAAATCTTCTTCAATTAAAAGTATCTCGAATGCATTTCTCATTGAGGAATGTTTTACGTATTCTCGTACCGGCCATCATAAAACTGACGTGATTGCCCAATTCCGTGAAAATTCTGACCATCGAGGCACATTGTCCGGTGATCAGGCACAAGGTCATGCTAGTTATCATATTCCCCACGAGATCACGTAGTTGCGGTAAAACGAAATAGACTACGGCGACGACCAGGTAACTGGCTATCGATATCGCATGGAAGGTCGGGTCGATCACGTGTTTCATCAAGTAATTGGTATCGGTCCATCCGAGGACCACGTCCGGCACGCAGATCATCGCGTACGTTGCCACCAATCGATCTCTACTCAAAATTGCCTTGTCCGCGCAATAATGCCCAAACGGGTAATCATAATGTATGGACGTCGTCTCGAGATCTTCGTCATCCGTAGTGTCGTCGTACCCATAAACACCGCCGCGTTCGTGCTTTCCTTTCGTCAAATCGGTGGTGTAGTGCCGTAAAACGCCAGTCGTTAGTATCGCGAGTCGGTCCTCGCCCGATCGATAATGATACACATTCCATTGTTGCTCGTTCGGCTGACACTTGGGTCTGCCGATTTTCAGCTGATAATTCGGCTTGACCGGTCTGTTGCGCGAAATGCCGTTCACCTTCTCCTCGACGAATTCTGGCCGCCACTCGGTCTCGTTCGTTTCCGTCAATGGCGTGCACGTGTCGTCGACGAGGAGTTCTTCGGGCTCGCAACACTTCGCGATGCTGATCAAGTTAGCTTTCCCGTCGTCCGCGAGAACGATCTGAGGATGATGACTCAACAAACCCAGCGTGCCAATCACTAGAACCAATGCACTTGCGGAACAATACATGTCATTCGATCGCCGCTGTTCCTTCTCTCTGTTCCTACCTCCGTTTCCGTACATACATTTGATTCGGTTCGGTGTTTGCGAAACCAACTTTCCGTCGCGGTTGAGTCGCACTCTTCTGAACGATTCCGCGAACGCTCGGCTCTTACCTTCGGCGACGTTGTATTTATTCGTTCATCGTTACGCGAGGATATACGGACTTCCCGTGTTATTCATCGCCATACCTGCCTGCCTGCCTGCCTGCCTGCCTGCAGTGCTGCTAGCGGGTTGCCCGCCTAGCGAGACCTACCCCTGCCCATACCCGCCGCCATCGCGTCCCATCCATTCTCATTCTCTGTTGCACTATCTTTTTTGTCTCTCTTTCTCTTACGTTTGTTCACTCGCTCAGCTCGGCTCGGCTCATTCGACACTCGTTCACTTCTCTTTTTTCTCCCTTCCCTTTTTCCCTCCTCCGGTGGCTTGTCTCATCGTTCCCCTCCTCTCTCAGTTCTGATACCCATCTTTACCTTTCTCGTTCGCTCCACGCAGATCTTTCCCATTGTGGATACGAGTCGTAAATGTCGCACTTACTAGTATTTGTACTATGCAATGATAAGGCAAAACATGATGTGTTAAAGCGTCTCATGTGCACGAACGTAATCTTACTCCAGATACTTATCACTCGGATTTTGGAATTTTACAAATCTCGCAATTAATCTTAGGATTATTTTTACGTTCTCCTCCTTAGCGATATTTTTTCACGAATGGGATTAGATTAATTACCATACGAAGGCTTCTATGTACTTGGAGCTCATTGTTATTTACATAAATGTGCGTTTATACAGCATCAATTTACAGACGTACATATTACAAATAAAATTATTCATTACTCTTGTTAAAAATTATATTTACACCAAACTGTTCTCTGTTTTTTTACGAATTTGTGAAAGAAATGAAAATAAAACATATGCTAAAAATTTTGTACAGATTGAAGTCGAAGGAATCGTATTTGCGTGCGACGCGCGGAAGACAGGTATGAGGGGTCTCCGCAACACGAACACCCTTCGCGTTCTCGGCTAAAATATTGATCATTTTAACGCATCGTGTTTCATCATTGACGTGCAAAGCGACGCGTTACATCTACACTTGTACACGTCGCGCGCACAACACTGATGCTAATTCCCATATCTGTCTGCACGTACGAAGCATCAGTTGCAATACTTAATGTGTGGGCAGCTACTCAATACGCCGTTGTTCCACTACGACGTTCTCGTTTATCCCGTCTCCGTTGGACAGGCCACTTGATTACCCGCGCACATTGCTTCGTTTAATCATAGTGTTTAATCATAGTTTCACTTAACAAGAAATACGATTCAAAGATCAACGTTACTTTCTTTTCAAAAATTCGCTTCATATCCTACAACCAATTCATATTTTGCTGTTGCATGAAAGATAAAATAGTAACGTCCTAATTTTATAAGTACGCTTCAAAGCATAGGTAGAATATATATGTAACGCATTCTTCATTATAAATATGTACGTATCATATTTGTATTTTATTATTATACAACAGACGAACACGATTTGTCTAACAATAAATAAGATTATTTAAATTCATTAATTTCGTATGCGTACTATAGCTTCGGCATTTGCGGCATCCATCGACTGATGCATTTTATATCACTAAAAGACGTCAGAAGTTCACGTGATTTAAGTCGAATCGTCGCCTAGCGATCTGTGATGCCGCGTCAGTCGACTAGAATGAAGACGTTCCCGCATACGCGGCTCTTCGGAGGGAAAAAATCAAGTCATTACGATGAATTACCACGATGAGTCGTTGGAATTTTTACGCATACGAGCGCGCCAAATAAGCTGAAACGTTGGCAATTGTTTCCTGGCTGTGCAAGTAATTTGCAAGCGAGAAGACATTAATCATGATCAATGATAATTGACTTATTTTTTAATACACAATGCTTGTTAATAGAGATTCTTCAAATAATCACCATTATTAATTGTCACGGCGATTCGTTCAAGATTATGATCAAACATGCTCACAATATAAAAAACAAAAAGAGACAATGTTCGACTAGAGGAATGGTAAAATAATATTGAATCTTTTTTCACGGTCATGATAAATAAGAACAACTCCTCATCTCATTATCATTACTCGTAATTACCATCGACTAATCAGCCATGTAAAATGAGACAAACATAAGAACTCGCACGTTCGGTTTCCTTATTGTTAGCCGTACCAACCAGTGTGCGAGGAATGTTATCATTCTACGTTAGTCATGTTGCGACAATTCAACCTCTTCAGCTAGTGCCTCCTCGCATTCTTCGTCCTCGTAGGCTGTCCAGGATTTCGGGAAATTAATCCCACAGAATTTCTTTTTGGCCAACAGCTTCCTGACACGTTTTCTCGTCGCCACCAGTAACAAGAATATTATGAACCCTTGCAGGGAGTTCAGTATATCCGTTACTATCCTAAATTGAAATTAGAAAACAGAGTTTAACGTCTACGAATTTGCTCTTACGTCGGGTATCAAAGCGATTCAATTCGTGAATGGAAAGTAAAGAAGAGAGTAGTAGGAAGTACCAGCAGATATTCTTCGTGGTATCGGCGAAGGAGAGTAGCTCAAATATCCATGTAATACCCATCACGAATATCAGTTTGATGTATAACAGACATTTAAAGCGAAGTGCACGCAATCTGCTTCCGCTATAATCGCGATATTGGTGCCATAAGCGCCAGCTGGTTAGCCCGAGATAGATAACGTTTAGTATCAATAGAATGGCGATCGGCCCGTAAAAGTACGTCCACGTTTGTACAGGTCCTGCAAAGAACGCGTTCACGTTAATGTAATAACTTTATAACATCGTCCATAGACGCGTTCCTTTTTTAAACCTCGAATCTTACCGCTGAACCAACAGCTTATTTCGCCGAACCCAGGTTTCATGTGGTCTCCTTCCGTGTAATGAGCGGCCATGGACACAGCCAAAAAACACATTGGCGCGCCCCAACCGAACATAGAGTAGATGATGAACAGTGGTTTATCTTTGATAGTAAAGTTTCTAAACCTAAAAAGGCAACGTTGCGAGATTACGTAAAAGTTAAGATTAAACGAACATGTGAAATAATTCAAACGTATTCGTTTACCAAACGACTCTCCATATATTGAAGGAAACGATGTTTAACCAGAAGAATACGGACATGAAGCAGAAGTATAAAATGAATGCTAAAACACGTAAATAAATTATTGGTTGGAGCTCGATGATTAGATGCTGGAAATCCGCTATCGCGTACCTAGGGAAATACATAATGCATCATCTCCGTCTCTTTGCGTTCTCAAATTCTGAATCGCTAGAATGATGTAGCTGACTGCCAGTGACGTGACTACGGCCATCATCGCTTTGTCTTGGATTTCTCTTAATTCGGGCAATGAGATGTAGACTGCTAGGGTGGTGATCAGGAATACAATGGACACCCCAAGGCTGATGAGCAATACGTACTCCCACGGTGATGTATCGTGATCCAATTCTGTTTCGGCGCATACCAACGCGACCTGCGTCCCGTTTGCCTTCTTTGCCACGCAGAACCTGAATATTTCGCGAGATCATTAAACATTCTTTTAAATATTATGCTAATAAATAGATTGTAGAATGAAACGCTGGTAGTCAGTTAAAAAATGAGTTTTATCATTTGAACATGACAATATCCACTTTGATATATTTTCGTACGTTGCATGCATTGTTTTTATATTTTCGTATAAACGCATAAAATTTGCAGTCTATCACAGTTTGAGAATTTGCTGAACATTGCGAAACGCAAACAATTTGTTAATATTCTGGACAAACCTTCGGTAAAAAAAAGACAAACACTTTCAGAAGTAGATATTGCATAGAGTTTCCTACGAGTGCCGAAACCGGTATTATACAAAGAAGAAGGATCGTCCTTTAGCAAGGCAAACCTGTTTAAATGGCTTTTAACGAAGGACATCGGATGGAAACAAGGTGAAACGAATCTCTTACCTGTCCATCGATAGTCTGTCATATTCCCAGTTCACGAATTCCAGCCAGTATTGCCCATATTTCTTCACGATGGTGAAATTATCGCTAGGGTTCTTGTCGGCGTCGATCATATAATTGCCCGACGAACAGGCCAGACGGACTTTCGTGCCATCGGTACAATTTATCGAAGACGACATCGTCGAGCCTCCTGGACAACAGTCAGCGTTGTCGCTCGCCCAGCTCGACGAGGTCGTGCATGCCAGCAGCAGACCGACCCATAGCAGCCCTGAAAACAAGTTCACGTTTCCTCAATCACGTACAGATCATCGTAAAACCGTCGACCTTCATCGAAAATATACGGGCCGATTAGATTAAATCGTAAGACCTGATGTCACGATTAATTCGTAATCCGTAGGAATGGTTTAAAGAAATCTTCAGTCATTTTTTTTCGAGCATATGAAATAGAGATTGGAGATATATCTGTTTGCGAGGATCGCGTGTTCGTTTACTATAAAACTGATTCAAAGCGTAAAACGAATTCCACGTGTATCTCAACGATTTGCGATATTTTATCGCTTTTCCACATAAAAACATAAATGGCCTGCGTTGATCTAATATCGCGATTCGAAGAACTTGTTGACAAGTTTGAAATCGATGAGAGAACTTACGAACGTGTTTCAACTTCATCAACGTCCTTTGTAGGTTGATATAATTTTCCTCTGACGATTATACAAATAAAATGTTTCTCATACTGCTTAATTGCCGATAAGATATGACGTGTTGCAGAAAATCGCATCGATATCAACGGGGACGATGCTGTATCAAGCACGTACGCGTGGTCGAATAAGTTCGAGAAGAAAACGCGATTTGATGACTGATGGTAACCCAGTTTAAATGCCAGCCTCTGCGCGTACGCGTGCACGCGCGTGCAGTATGAAACGATCGCGTTGAATGGAAAAAGGGATGCTGTTAGCGGGGACGCTCTTTATGCTCTCTCTTGGCTTCAATGCATCGCACTCGCTGCTCCTTTTTCATTCAGGTGCACATGTACCACGCGGACTTCTTTTATCTTCCGCGATTACCTTAACATTACGACTCGGTTAATCCAATTCATTCAATTACAGCATCCCCTAACGTGCCACTGTTTATTGTGTATTGTCTATTACTTGCCACGCTGAATGATATTACTTTGAAAATGGGCAGTAATTAGATCGCGGATTTTTATGCCAAATAAAACGTACAATTAATTAAAAATATGCATTTCAGGTAAAGGTGCCATTTATCATTTATTTATACTGGCTTTTAATAGTTATCTTTTTTACAGTTAAAAATCCATAAATCGTCTAGTTCTAATATGCTAGATAAATTTGTAATCTGTTGCGAAGAACGTGAACAGTCTAGTCAGCCTTTTTTATTAGAAGATAAAATCGTTCTCTATAAGAAGACCGTGATGTATTCAGCATAAGTAAAAATACTTCTTGAACGGTTTTTTGTTCGTAGTCTTGTATCAAAGGCCATTGATTGCAGAATTAATCGGACGTTTCTGGCTTTCGCACAAATGGGAATAGAAAGACGTATGCAATATGTATTAGAAGATACTTCAAAATTTGTATTATAATCCTCGTATCGCGTGTATCATTCTGTAAACGTAATTATCTCGGAATGTTACGTTGGTGGAAAGTTTGCACATCGCGTATACATTGGCTATTTTCCAATTTTTCGAATACTCTGTTTACGTGTTTGCCAACGGCGTAAGTTTTTCGTAATGTAAATGCATGTTTGAAAAGTGCACGAGTAATTCGTGATAACCATATCCTCCCATAGGAGTATATCTATGACAAGCTTATCAGTTGCGTGACCGGCGAAAAATAGATAAATATTTTTATTTTTACCACGGATGTTACGCAAGTCGCGTAATTTAGTACATGAAATTTTACGCATCTTCGTAGAATTCACCGCTGGCTACTTAGTAGGATAGCTCATTGAGAACGGGTTTATCTCGCAAATTGCTTCGCAAACAAACTTTGCTCGAATTACAGCATGGAACAGTCGTTCAAGCGTAAAATGTATGCAAATTCGAGACGAATAAAAATGTTTTTAGTCAGACTCGAGGCGTACCTCTTAATGGCATTGAAGCCTAAAAGATTTTACAGCAAAGCGTGAAAATCTGGATTATTAATAATTCTCGATGACTAGAGAATTTAAAAATTTTTTGTAAAAGACGTTTAATGAAACTGAGAGAAGAAAAAGATTTGACTATAGAATTTTACGCACCTTTAGCTGACAGTGTACTGGAGTATCTGTTATAGTTCACGTCCAACATCATCTCCAATATCTCATTTCTTCTTTTCTTTTGCAAAAACGAGAAACTCTTTTTACGAAAATCCACTAGTAATCTGAAAACCTTCTATCGATCTGCACTCCGTGATAGCGCAGTTGAATATGATTAAAATATTTGCACAGCTCGATGCAAAATCAGAAGTAACGATGGTTCAGTGTCATGTGTATTAATACGTATCGTTGTTTATTGATGACATATCCTTGCGATAAATTTTAGTGTTATAGGTCGTAGTGTGCATTATAAAACAAAAAATACGATTGTCACTTCCACAGGTCATTAAAAATCACTATTGAAGATCGTTCAAGACCAGAGGAGATGCGATCTTCGCGAGAGCGTCTCCCTTTTTCAACTTCGCTGAGTTCCCTCAACGAATGCTTATATTTATGTTTTGAACTTGAAGAAACACGGTATTGCGGTCAATTGGATGCAGAACTGTCCCCGATCAGTCGTTCGTGGGAAAAAAACCTTTGTAGTCACTGACTCGCCTATTCACCCGTTGAATGCATTTACTCCCTCAAGGTGTTATACAGAGCTCGATACCCTGAAGAAACATAACAAACAGCGAGGCACGTTGACACACTTGCGTCGCGCGTTAAACTGAAACAATCGTGGATTAACTTACCCGGTTGAAGATAGCACTTCTCCCACTTGTGCTTTCTGTTCCTAGCTCCCAGTTCACCACGGCGTGTCTTATCTCCTCTTCACTTCTTGAGGAGAATCGGTTTTTGTTGAACCGGTTTCTCATACTTGAGTCCCATTTTGAATTTTATCATCCCGTTTATCATCTGACCCTTTGTTTTTGCTCCTCCCATTTTATCAGTTCATTCTTTTCTCATCAATTTCCAATTTACAGACAGCATTAATTAAGGATGTATTGGCTATACAGTCAATCCCAAAAGTTTATGCACTTTAGAAACGCATTTTTTAAAAAGTCGGAAGAACATTGCTAATAATAAACAACAAAAAAAAAATTTTCGATTTTTCCGAGATTCTTCCAAGGGGTACCC
>NW_017146590.1:99955-118020 GCF_001652005.2 Ceratina calcarata
GTCCTCTACAAGAAAGGTCTTATGCAATTTTCCCGTAAGTCGAACGGTTTAGGAGTTATTGAGGAAAAACGAAATTTTTTTCCAAAAGTTTGCCGTTTCGACGCTGGAATGGTCGGATTTCGTCAACATGAATAAAATGCAAAATAATCATACTTAACTCATTAAATATCGAAATTAGAAGAAAAGTGCACTATTTTTAATGATAGGAAATGCGTTTTTCTAGGGTACATAAACTTTTGGGATTGAATGTATATCCAATACATCCTTAAAACAAACACAATTTTCTTTGCACGAATCTATTAAAAATGTTATGGTAAAAGATATTTTTATTGACGAAGTGCAGAAATAATTTTACACGCTGTATCTTTTTAAATACGCAAATCTGCAGTCTAATAATTCGTCTGCCAGCTCTCGTGGATCCTTTGTGTACATAAGTACAATGACGAAATCTGAAAGTTATGTTCTGCTAATTTATTGTATAAAATGAATCCTCTCGAGGTGGATGTTTCATAACACAATAGAGCCTCGGTTATTTTTGTAGCCTTGAACAATGAAATGTTTAAAATTCTTTTGCATATTGAAACAGGACACTTGCACTAAATTAGCTTGTAAATGTATTTGCATGTACGTTCTTATTATAATTCTTTCTCTGTAGAGGACAATTAATTTGTTCGGCTCGGTTCGAAATCATTTTTGAATTGTTCGATAAGACTATTAAATAATGATCTTTCAAGCGAGTAGAAAGCTAATTAAAACGCGATAAGTTATCAAGTACGTTGATTAATGAGCGGTAAATAACAAAGTTTGACGGGAATAGGAGATAAAGAATAATTGATGGAGGTCATTCTTGTATTGTAAATAATATCGGTGGACATTATTATCAGTGACAAACTTTACGTCATAAAATGAAATTTTAATGCTTCTGTTTTTTCTTTCATTCACAGCTGTTGGAGATGTTGAAATTTTATGCCAGATTCGAAATCAACGAAGAGAGCGGTGACCCTCTCACGGATCATGATATGACACAATTGCATTACACTAAGATTACATCACTTCAGGTACATAACGTTCAATATTAGCGTTAAACATATAAAATATCAGATTTATGAATTTTTTATTAAATATCGAAGCTGAAAATACGATGATATGCGATTAATTCGTACGCGATAACGATTTGCTTATTGATTATTTGCTTCACGTCATTAGTCAAGTCAATAAACGTTGTCATTAGGATATCTAATGGAAATACCAAGGCATAAACGAACAAACAAAATTAAAACTCTGCGCAGAAAGCAGTTTTCGCGAAATTCCCGGATCTACGAGGCTTCGCGTTGGCGAATGTGGCGAGCGTCGATACCAGAGAGGCTCTTTACAAACATTTTGGTTTGCTCAGGTAATACTTAACATCCCGTTGCTTTTACGGTTTTTAGTGGCTGACCATTCGTTTACGCAGTCCTGTTACTTATGGGATTTTTTTCAGTCAAGAGAAGCTCAGGTCGATCGCAAGCTACCTAAGCTTGGTACCATCGGAGGAACGTGAGAAAGAAGAAAACTGGTACCGGTATGACATCGAGTTCCTTCGAGAACTATTGGTAGGTTCAAGAATAAAAAACCAAAATAAATAAATAAATTCAATGCGATGAATAATCTAAAATGTGCACTTCAGATCTCACGACATGAACGTAGAGCCTCTCAGTTGGAAGAGCTCAACGAAATGCCACTCTATCCGACCGAGGAGATCATTTGGAACGAAAGTATAGTACCAACGGAATACTTTTCCGGCGAGGGTTGTTTAGCTCTGCCGAAATTAAATTTACAATTTCTTACCTTACACGATTACCTGTTGAGGAACTTCAATCTCTTCAGGCTCGAGTCAACCTGTACGTATAAAATCATTAATTGAAGAATTACTATAATACTAAGTAATGAATTTATTTTAGATGAAATACGGCAAGACATCGAGGATGCTGTGAGCAGATTGAGTCCTTGGTATGTTAAATAATTTCTTAACGATTTTATATATGTATATATATTGTGGTATTTTATTTAGGCGAGCCGAGGATGGCGGTGTATATTTTGGCGGCTGGGCTAGAATGGCGCAGCCCATTACGCAGTTTGCTGTTGTTGAAGTAGCCAAACCTAATATTGGTGAGAAAAGGCCGTCCAGGGTACGCGCCGATGTTTCAATAAACTTGAGCGTTCGTAAAGAGATTAAATCTGAGTGGGAAAACCTACGGAAGCACGATGTATGCTTCCTTATCACTGTCAAGCCTGAAAATCCTATTGGTATAATTTCTTGAATAAATATTATTTTTTTGTTCCAGCATGTTTTGTTCAATTAAGATTAAATGAAGTATTTCGTACGCAGGCACGAAATATAGTCACAAATTGCCCTTCGTCCCGCAAGTTGGATTAACGACTGTTCGAGGGTGCGAGGTTGAAGGCATGCTGGATTCAAACGGGAGAGTGATCGAAGACGGTCCTGAACCACGACCCATTTTACCCGGGGACACTCGAACTTATAGAGTCTGGTTGGATTGTAATCAGTACAGAATCGACATGGATAATGCCAGCCACGGTGGCGAGGATGTCTACGAAAGCTTTAATATTATAATGAGACGTAAACCCAAAGAGAACAATTTTAAAGCAGTTTTGGAGACGATAAGGGAACTTATGAATACGGAATGTGTCGTGCCTGACTGGCTTCACGACATAATTCTCGGGTACGGCGATCCTGGCGCGGCTCGGTATTCCAGGTATATTAAATAAATACTTTTATATTTAAAATAAAATATATAACACTGGTGATCTTATATTTTTTTTATTTGTTGTTATAACAGAATGCAAAATGAGATCGCTAAAATGGACTTCAACGACACGTTCCTCGACATTAATCATTTAAACGCTAGTTTCCCTCAATACGAGATTAAAGTTTCGACGACCGACGAATCGAAACTGGTTCGACCTTTTCGTTTAACGTTTGAAGACGTGCTTGCCAAACATAATGATGAGCCAGTGAAGGAAGTGATTAGAGTGGAACCACACGTTCCACCTAGTAGAGGTCCCTATAAAGCTAATGAGCCAAAAAAGTATGAAAATATTTGACTCGCATGTTAACAAAGCAAATGACATAGACATATATTAATAGAATTATGTACATTTTTATTACAGGAATCAAATACCATTTACACCAACGCAAGTCGAAGCTATTCGTGCGGGCATGCAACCCGGACTGACGCTTGTCGTGGGACCACCTGGTACCGGAAAGACAGACGTTGCTGTACAAATCATATCGAATCTGTATCACAATTTTCCCAATCAACGGACTCTTATAGTTACGCATTCGAATCAAGCTTTAAATCAGCTTTTCGAGAAAATTATGGCCCTCGACATCGACGAAAGGCATTTGCTACGTCTTGGTCACGGCGAGGAAGCGTTAGAAACTGAAAAAGATTTCAGTAGATATGGTAGAGTCAACTATGTTCTAGCGAAACGCTTGGATCTCTTAATGGAAGTTCAAAGATTACAGGTTTGTGCATCTACGTGCGCTGCTAGTTGTAACATGTTATAAAAAAATGTCATATTCAATATTTACGGTTCCAGGAATCGTTGAACGTAAAAGGTGACGTAGCTTACACGTGCGAAACAGCAGGACACTTTTTTATGTATCAAATATTGACAAGATGGGAACGCTTCGAAATGAGAATAAAACAAAGACGGGGACCGGATAGTAAATCACCTCCTGCGTATATCGTAGACGAGGAATTTCCGTTTCATAAGTTCTTTGATAATGCACCACAACCGCTGTTTAAACGCAATAGTTTCGAGGAAGATATTGAAATTGCGTGCAGCTGTTTCAGGTAAATACACATTAAATAAAATATTAAACAAGAGAGATTCGATGTTAAACTAAACACCCTTCGTTGCAGATACATAGAACGAATTTTTGCCCAATTAGAAGAATTTAGAGCCTTCGAATTGTTGCGATCTGGTTTAGACAGATCGAAGTATTTATTAGTCAAGGAAGCAAAAGTAATTGCTATGACTTGCACGCATGCTGCCCTTAAGAGGCGCGAGCTCGTAGATATGGGATTTAAATATGATAATATTCTCATGGAAGAGTCAGCACAAATTTTGGAAATCGAAACTTTTATTCCGTTGCTGCTACAGAATCCGCAAGACGGATACAATCGATTGAAACGTTGGATAATGATCGGAGATCATCATCAGTTACCGCCAGTTATCAAGAATATGGCCTTTCAGAAATACTCGAACATGGAGCAATCTCTTTTCGCGAGATTCGTTCGGCTGGGAGTGCCCACCGTCGACCTCGATGGTCAAGGTCGTGCGAGACCTAGTATCTGCAATTTGTACAATTGGCGTTACAAGAAATTGGGCAATCTCGTGCACGTCGAAAACAGTCCGGAGTACTTGGTGGCGAACGCTGGCTTTTTATACGACTTTCAACTCATCAACGTCGAAGACTTCAACGGAGTTGGGGAAAGCGAACCCAGCGCGTACTTCTATCAAAATCTCGCTGAGGCCGAATATTGCGTGGCTGTGTTCATGTACATGCGACTTCTCGGTTATCCAGCCGACAAAATTAGCATATTAACCACGTACAATGGACAGAAACATTTGATAAGGGACGTGATAAATATAAGATGCGCCAGTAATCCTTTGATCGGTCGGCCGAATAAGGTGACGACGGTTGATAAGTACCAGGGTCAGCAGAACGATTATATACTACTGTCCCTTGTGAAAACTAGAGCGGTGGGTCATCTGCGAGACGCTCGTCGTTTAGTAGTCGCTATGTCGAGAGCCCGTCTTGGCCTTTATGTGTTCGCCAGAGTCTCGCTTTTCAAGAACTGTTTTGAACTGACGCCCGCATTTGCCCAGTTAATGCAACGGCCGTTGAAACTACAACTCATTCCGCAAGAACATTATCCCACAGATAGACTCAACGATGCCATCCCATCTACTTCGCCAATGGAAATTGAAGACATGCCACATATGGCTAAATTTGTCTACGATTATTACATCGAGAAAATTAGCGGTATGAAGGTAAGTTGAAACTACCTGTTTGAAACAGAGTGACTCACGCAATTAATCATATGTATATCGAATTAACTTTTAATCAAATACCTCTATGAATCATAGTGATACAAGATAAAAATAAATGTCGTCAGAGAGAAAATTACTGGGAAAGAAATGATAAATGATTTTCGAATTCACAGAATTCGTTGTAAAGGTTGATTCATTAATATTTGATTATATGAATTATAGGAATCGCAGAAAGCGTGGCAGAAACCAGGCATGGTTCAAACGCCAGGTAGTCCGACTTACAAGGTGCCTGCTCATCCCGGAGCAGATGATGACACGGATGACGAGGAACTTAATCAGATGGAAGACGAAAAGAAAAACGTTAAAGAGGAAACCGTAGAACCGAAATTCGAGTTAATAGAAAATTTAGTTGAAGAACCGTCTCCAGAGAATGAAGACAACGATCGTTAAGAAAATGCTCGAAACTAAGAATGAGACTTATGAAATGTAAAATAAACAAATATTTTTACTGAAAATATGATATCATTTTATTAAAATAATATTTATTGTACACGCACGTCCGTATAAGAAATTATCTTGTCCATTGTCTTTCAAGAGAAGATAATTGTATTTTCCATTTTTCAGAAATAATATAATATATTTTATTGTATATCCACTCTGTAAAAAGTAGTTTTGTCGAATAGAGTCGTAAATTGAGTTAATGCCTTTGGCTCAACCTGGGCCTTTCCGAATGTACTGTTTTCTGTCTTTTTGAATTTTCATTTGTCAATTGCACGCTCGATGGTACGTAACTGTCATCGAACTTCATCGATTTACTAGTGAAATCGGGATGATATTCCTCGACGGAAGCTTTGACCCCTTTCGAATTAGGTACGTACTCATCGAGGTGGCTTACAGCTGGCGTGCCGCTAGGCTCGTAGACTTCGTAAGACACTTTAGACGAATCCACAGAATTCGGAACATATCGGGCCACTTCCGCCACGCTTTTATTATCTGATACGCTAGGAGTGTATTCATTCAAAGATACTTGGATCTGTTCCAACGTACTCTTTCTGCTCGGTATATAGTTCAAGTTCGCGCATAACTTTTTCGTAACAGGACCGTCTGGTACATATTCTTCCAACGTGCCATTTTCTATGCTATCAATCGGTAAATATCTCTTAATCCTATCGTTTTTCGCATTCTTCTGTGCCTTCCTCGATAAATTATCGTTCTCCGATTTCTTTGATACAGGCTCATCCTTATTGTCCCTTTGTCGAGTGGAATCTTTCTCGTTTGCTTTGTCCACTTTTCTTTTCGCAGGTGATACATTCACTCTGATTGTAGGTAAAGCTGGAACATTCCTTGTACTCTCTGGTTGCTCGAACGTATATCTAGAATTTGTAAAAATGTTCATATAAATAACAACTCGAGTCGAATGCATTATGAGATACATACATTTTTTAATTGAAAATTGCGTGTTGTTTATTTCATGAATACACACATTATGTATTTAGTGGAATGAAATTTTGTATGACGCTTACGTGATATCTAACTGACGAGTGGATTTTTTCCATTTGTGCTTTTTATGGTCCCATGGCGATCCCTTGTTCCGCAAAATTGCCTTTTCCAAAATCTTGTACAACGCTGCCCAGTCCTCGAGACCGAGCCATTTGTTAGTTGAGACCGTTTTCTCTTTAATCCTTATCGTCTTCTCTTGAACGGTCACGACGGCCGTAGCTAAACAATTATCCGAAGCCTAAGAACATCTCCATTTTACTTCTGACTATTTAATAATTATTAACAGCTGTTCGCCAAAATACCTTAATTACTTCCAAGTATTGGCCATCACGAAACATCTCTATGTAATTTATGTTAATCTAATCGATTGTCAGTCTTTTTTTTCTTGTTAATCACTTGTGTCTCTATTGCACTGCCTTAACAATAAATAAATTTTTCCAACGCGTTGTTATATATACATCTGACGATCTTTCTCAACACTAACAGCAACACCTTTTGTCACTGTGCAGGTGCACTGCAGTCACGGTGGCTGACAATCAGATATGATGTCAGATGTTGGTGTATTTATGTGTAGACACCAACACAAGCGTGACACCACGTGTGAATACGAAAGTGGAGAATGAAAGTGAAATGAAAAACACGTGTAAAGATTTTAAGATACGTTTAAAGATTATTATTTCACCTGACTTCTTTGTATGTTATGCGCATGATTTTATTTTTGCATAAAACATCCTACTTGATGTTACTCTTTATTTACATATATGTCACGTACCGTTCAACTATACTTTACGAAAGCTTAATTATAAATACTACAAGCAGGATAAATACGCGCATGTATTAAATAATCCGAGATTCTATAATTCGCGAAATTTATACAAAAATATCGATGACCAGATGCACTCGTTCAACCGTGGACGAAATACTTTTATGCTAATATTACAGGTTTTAATTTATTATTATTAACAGTGTTCTTTTAGGAAAATAGAACGTAAATAAAAGTGGAGACAGGATGGCATCGGGGAAGAAGTTGAGTATTTGGGAAAGATACACCGCTTTCAGCGAAACCGACATCAAGGCGGTAAAGGTATGTTCTAACCTTCGCTTCATATTACAAGTCAGTTTAATTAAAATTAAATTGCATTTAATTTCAGACCCTCAGTTATGGGATCGCTAGCATAAGTTTAGCGGTTGCACTCTATCGCATCAGGCCTGTACGTATGACACATGTTAATTACGTATTCTTCTGCCTCGGCATTTTAAATCTTCTATTGTTGTATTTTCAGTTTGCTAAATTTAGGAAACCGTCCAGTTTACCATCTCGCTTTCTACGCCAGAAAGTTCAGCTTCACGGTACAGTGGTGGGTGTCGAACCTGGCTCTGATACACTGCTAATGGTTGATCACAAGCCATTAATACCTTTGCCTCGGTTGAGCAGTCCAAAGTATTTGCCAATTAAAATAGCTGGCATTGATGTAACATCGAATGGTCAGCATTGATAGAATACTTTTGTCCAAGTATTTTGCTTTAATGATAATGAAATTCTTCTTCAGGCATCAACTGGTTACAAACAATCGTTAAAGGAAAGGAAATAACTTTCATACCTTTAGCTAAGGAGAAGGACTGTGTAACTTGTATAATATTAATGCAACAAAATCAGGTAGATAACAACTATGAAAGATTCACATTTTCCTTCGATACAAAAACTTAATACCTTAAATTAACTAGGAATGTATTAAGATTGCTGAGGCATTGACGAAAGTTGGCTTTGCTCTGGTGAGAAACGATCCCTTAAAGATAACGATGAAGGACAAAGATGTTTTGACGTATCAGAAACGTTTGTCGAGTGCACAAAAGTGGGCAGAACGTAAGAGAAATGGGTACTGGCAATTTGTTAAACGTCCTACTCTTTTATGGAAAGCCCAAGAAAGCTTGAGTAAAAAGCTGAAGTCTGTACTGCCAAATTTTATAACACAACAGCTCAATATTTGAGTATAGTCGTTCCCATTATCCTTCAGTTCTTAATATTGTTATAGGACTATACAGAGTTGAAACATATTTTCATAATGAATATATTAACAGTGTTAATCGTAATTTTTAAAACCATGTACTTAACGACTTGTGTTATTCTAAGTGCATTCTATTCCTAGAGAGGCAAACAACGAAATGAAATAAGTAAAGACACACTTTTTTAGAAAAGAAAATTTTATTTCTATACCAGTTATACATCCTTTTACCAACTTTTATATAAAACGAGAAATATCACTGTTTATACCACCGTGCCCAGATTCAAGCAATACATGTATTACCTAACTGAAGGTAAAATGCGAAGTATTCCTAAATGATTTCCAACAAATTTAATTTTTACTTAAATTCGTATTTTCATACACGTGCCGTGCATGGCATACTCTACGTAGAAAAATAGATCATGTACAAAAATAGGAATCAAAAAATGTAATGTGGAAGATTCATATAATTTTTGGAATTACATGAAACTACGTTTAATAAGAGAATCATTGAAACCTTTATAACCAAATATCGTCTAATGTAAATTTTATTATGGAGCAATTATTTTAATATTTACTTTTACTTTATCGTACAACTTCCTTTCTATGTGTGAAAAATTTTAATGCATATCAAAACGCGATAACGATCTATAACAAAGAACAAAATCTCTCCTTATTATAGCGTAACTAAAGAAAATTAGAACTTACAAAATATATACATACACGTACACATATAATTGATATATGTATACATGAAGCATATATATTTATTTGTGTGTATATATGTATATAATAGGTATTAAACATTATATTAATCGTATAATATGGAACAATTTAAAAAAACAACATTATTTTCAATCTTATGTACAAATCTAAATCACAGTCCCTAATATCCATTCTTCTAATTTTCTCCCGTTCGTATGAAAATTTAAATAGAAAACAATCTTTTCAATGCCGCTTCTCCGAACGTTATTGGAAGAATATAAGTAGAGTATACTATCAAAGAACAGAATACATATACGTTATAAATCTCATAAAATCTAACAAATAAGTTGGATATGTTTGAAGTACGTTAAACGTTTAACGTGAGAAAGAATATGTAATATAAATAATGATTCAACTTAAACTTGCACTGATCCTCTAACATTCAGTTTTTAGTAGACTCATTCTCTTTTCGCGCAGTCTTGGGCTTGTCGGATGCAGTTTCACGAGTGTCTGCTTTAACAGGCTTAGATTCCTGTTTCACCGTTGCTTTGCTGTCTTTCTTCGGAACTTTTTCCTGCGTATTAATTGTGTCTTTCTTCACTTCTTTTGGAATGTCTTTTTTAACATCTTTTGGAATGTCTCTTTTAACATCTTTTTTTGCTACTGGCGGTTTTGGAGGAGGAGTAGTAGTAGTAGTAGTAGTAGTAGTAGAAGAGGTAGTGGTAGTCGTAGGTTGTGATGTCGTAGATTTTGCAGTGGTGGTTGGCTTTGCTGTCGTTGTCTCTAGTTTTTGCGTTGTTTGTGCTTTTGCGGTTGGTTTCGGAGGTGGCTTTGTAGTAGATTCTTGTTTAACTACCGGTTTAACTACCGGTTTAGCTGCCGCAGGCTTTGTCTCTATTTTAACATTGGGTGTGCCTGAAACTGTTATCAACGGTTCTCCTTGTTCCTGTTTCTTTGTACTTGCAGGTTTCTTATTAGCTATTACTAAATCTGGGAATGCTTGTTTTAACGGAACTCTCATGATATACTCGTTCCAAGGAGAACCAAGCCACACGTATCCATTATGTATATGAGCATCACAGATATTATGAACTTGCCCATCGTCCGAGTATATAGCGTCCAAAACTTTTCCTGTCTTATCGAATCTAAGTATTACCGATGTTTTTTTTACATCAAAGATTTGTGATACTTCGAACGAACCCACAGCATGTGTTACTTTCTCCGAACAGTAATTCGGGTAAACATCTTGTAACAATTTAAATGGAGCTTCTATCAAATAAAGCAGTCTAGTCAACATTTTTCGAAGATACGGATGTGGCATAAGAGACTGATGCAACGCAGGATGCTCAGCATCTACATAAAGAACCAAAGATACAAGGAAGCCTCCTTGTCCATCGGGCTGCACATTGTCTGGTAAACCAGGTAGACCCTCTGCAAAGTACTCGTGTTGCCCAGCTCTCGGACCTCGTAGATGGTACTTAATAATGCGCGAGGTTTGACATTCTAAGACGATCACAAAGCTTTCGTCATTGCTTAAAGCGACGCCGTTCGCAAATCCTAAATTATTTAGTAAGATTTCGTTCTTTTTTGTCGCTGCGTTGTATCGCACAAGACTGCAAAAAAATAATTATTGATAGATTAGAATAATGTAATGTACTTAAATTTTTTATATTATATTATATTATATTATTAAACTCTAGATGTTTTATGCTGAAAGTAATGATTAAATTTGAAAATCTTACCCTCCTGATGGATTAGCTAAGAACGAGTAAGTTCCATCATGAAGAGGGAATTCTGCAGATGAGTACGACCAATAAATGTCTCCATTCTTCGCGATGTCCAAAGAGTTGCATATCTTCGGAACTTTTCCATCAATGGGTTCTGAGCTATTAACTATGTTTACATATTGCTTTGTGTTAACATTTACTTTAAAAATGCCATAATAAGAATCAGCTACGAATAAATCTCCTCTATCATTGAACCTTAATCCCAATGGTCTACCACACTTTTCTTCTTGCCATAAACCATCTGGAATTTAATTCATTACTTAAGATATTTGTACAGCTGTTCAAACAGGCTTAACAAAATGAAGACGTAGTTCTACATATGAATAAAATTCTTTCTTAAACATTATATATTTAAATAGAGATTAAAGAAGAAAATTTGAAGGATTTATCGAGGATGACTTCAACGTACCACATTTCTGACCGAATTTCACAATTGGTATCAGACGGTCCTCTTCAATTTGTACGACATAACCTCCACGTATACCCGTGTACAATTTTCCATCATACGACGCAAAAGCCTCCGGACCTTTGACTTCTTCAGCGAACAATATCTCTGCTCCCTGCAGTCGATTCTTCAAATCGTATTGGGATTTCACGTCAGTCGGAAGCTTTACACTTAAACATATACCAAGATATAATTATCGTTATGCTCTATATGTTTAAATTGATAACCATATTGAAATAAATAAGTAGTAGTAGTAGTAGTAGTAGAAGAGGTAGTGGTAGTCGTAGGTTGTGATGTCGTAGATTTTGCAGTGGTGGTTGGCTTTGCTGTCGTTGTCTCTAGTTTTTGCGTTGTTTGTGCTTTTGCGGTTGGTTTAGGAGGTGGCTTTGTAGTAGATTCTTGTTTAACTACCGGTTTAACTACCGGTTTAGCTGCCGCAGGCTTTGTCTCTATTTTAACATTGGGTGTGCCTGAAACTGTTATCAACGGTTCTCCTTGTTCCTGTTTCTTTGTACTTGCAGGTTTCTTATTAGCTATTACTAAATCTGGGAATGCTTGTTTTAACGGAACTCTCATGATATACTCGTTCCAAGGAGAACCAAGCCACACGTATCCATTATGTATATGAGCATCACAGATATTATGAACTTGCCCATCGTCCGAGTATATAGCGTCCAAAACTTTTCCTGTCTTATCGAATCTAAGTATTACCGATGTTTTTTTTACATCAAAGATTTGTGATACTTCGAACGAACCCACAGCATGTGTTACTTTCTCCGAACAGTAATTCGGGTAAACATCTTGTAACAATTTAAATGGAGCTTCTATCAAATAAAGCAGTCTAGTCAACATTTTTCGAAGATACGGATGTGGCATAAGAGACTGATGCAACGCAGGATGCTCAGCATCTACATAAAGAACCAAAGATACAAGGAAGCCTCCTTGTCCATCGGGCTGCACATTGTCTGGTAAACCAGGTAGACCCTCTGCAAAGTACTCGTGTTGCCCAGCTCTCGGACCTCGTAGATGGTACTTAATAATGCGCGAGGTTTGACATTCTAAGACGATCACAAAGCTTTCGTCATTGCTTAAAGCGACGCCGTTCGCAAATCCTAAATTATTTAGTAAGATTTCGTTCTTTTTTGTCGCTGCGTTGTATCGCACAAGACTGCAAAAAAATAATTATTGATAGATTAGAATAATGTAATGTACTTAAATTTTTTATATTATATTATATTATATTATTAAACTCTAGATGTTTTATGCTGAAAGTAATGATTAAATTTGAAAATCTTACCCTCCTGATGGATTAGCTAAGAACGAGTAAGTTCCATCATGAAGAGGGAATTCTGCAGATGAGTACGACCAATAAATGTCTCCATTCTTCGCGATGTCCAAAG
Source organism: Ceratina calcarata (assembly GCF_001652005.2). NCBI lineage: Eukaryota > Metazoa > Arthropoda > Insecta > Hymenoptera > Apidae > Ceratina > Ceratina calcarata. The sequence continues at coordinate 112,860 of NW_017146590.1, forward strand.
AGTTGCATATCTTCGGAACTTTTCCATCAATGGGTTCTGAGCTATTAACTATGTTTACATATTGCTTTGTGTTAACATTTACTTTAAAAATGCCATAATAAGAATCAGCTACGAATAAATCTCCTCTATCATTGAACCTTAATCCCAATGGTCTACCACACTTTTCTTCTTGCCATAAACCATCTGGAATTTAATTCATTACTTAAGATATTTGTACAGCTGTTCAAACAGGCTTAACAAAATGAAGACGTAGTTCTACATATGAATAAAATTCTTTCTTAAACATTATATATTTAAATAGAGATTAAAGAAGAAAATTTGAAGGATTTATCGAGGATGACTTCAACGTACCACATTTCTGACCGAATTTCACAATTGGTATCAGACGGTCCTCTTCAATTTGTACGACATAACCTCCACGTATACCCGTGTACAATTTTCCATCATACGACGCAAAAGCCTCCGGACCTTTGACTTCTTCAGCGAACAATATCTCTGCTCCCTGCAGTCGATTCTTCAAATCGTATTGGGATTTCACGTCAGTCGGAAGCTTTACACTTAAACATATACCAAGATATAATTATCGTTATGCTCTATATGTTTAAATTGATAACCATATTGAAATAAATGAGAGATCAATACAATACCTGTATTCGGAAAATTGAGCTACTGGAGGTAAGCCTGGTAGGAATGTGATAACAGCTAGAAAAACGCCGATGTATATTATTCCAGTACCGACAGATTTTAAAAAACCCATTATTCAATCGATCCTTATCAGCTACCAACGTTCTATGCAATATAGCTTTCTATGACAAACAATACTTCCAAGCAACTTTTAAAAACTCGTAATTCCTCTAACGCCTCTTCATCTCAAGGGGAATGATAATTGAGAAAAAAGAAACACTACTTTTTCGTAACTGTTTCCTACCGGTGTAACGGCATTCACGGCTTTAATGGCGGTGAGACGTGTGCCGTGTAAAACATGTAAGTATACTGCAGGTCACTGGTACATAATGCCGATGATGTAGTATATAAAGTACCACGCATGTATTTTCGCCAATCTCAAGAAAAGTGGCACCGAATAACTGCCACGCGGACGGAAGGTGCAGACGTTACTAATTTCCGTCGATGACACGGGCTTTCATCGACTCGATAAACTCTTTTGATACTCGAGTGATTAGAATAATAATGATTCGTAAACTTTGAATTTATATGTTATGTATTTGCATAATAATCAGTAGTTATGACGTGGGATGCAATGAATTCGCCACTGTAATTAATCGCCTCAATCATGCCACCTCAAATCTTTCTAATTGCAAGATTTCTGCGTACTGTATAAATTAATAAACATGTATTTTTTGAACAGGTAGCTCTATTTAGACCTGCATATAAAACAATACAAAAATGGCAGCCCTCACGAAAACAGTGATGCGCAGTAATATTTTAGCATTGATTTCAAGGAATTACAAGTATGCCGCTCCTAATTTATCGTTACTCTCGACAAGGGATTGTTCCACCGCTGCAGAAAATGTGGAAAATTACGATATTATCATTAGCGGTGGTGGCATGGTTGGAACTACACTTGCCTGTGCAATAGGTTAATTTTTTCTCTCTGCAATAATTATGTACCTACTTGCTAATACGAGTAATTTTATGAATACGTTTGAATATTTGACTGATTCTTCATGTTTAATACTTCAAACAAATTTGCTTAATAATTAGGTTTAACATCACTGAATGACCATTTCTTTTAAGTTGTAAATAATTTATTTCAAAAGCCAGTAATCGAATCTAATACAAATCGTTGCAATAATGCAACTTAAAAATTTGTAGGAATTTATTAAAACAATCTTTTAAAGAGAGTACAAACTGTTTATTATTGTAATTCTTATTTGAATTTATATTTTAAAAATCTATATTTTTCTGTCTCTTGTTTAGTGAAATTAATCCATTTGATATGTCGGTAGCTTATGTATGTACAATAGTAATCGTAACATTTGTCTGAAACCTGTATTTGTATTCTGCTACAGCAAATAATAGGAGATTGGAGTCTAAGAAAGTCCTTTTATTAGAAGGTGGTAAACAATTTGATTATGTACCACAGGAAAAATATTCGAATCGTGTGGTTGCTTTGAATTACCAGACTCGTACTTTACTTTCGAGTATCGGAGCTTGGCAACATATTGAAGGAACACGTGTTTGTGCAGTACGAAAAATGCAGGTAATCAAAGTTTTCTTCGATCTTTTATCATACAAATATTACAATTAAGAATGAAATCTTTAGTAGGTATGGGACGCATGTTCCGATGCTATGATTGTATTTAACGAAGATTACGTGACCGACGAGGTCGCTTACATAGTTGAAAATGATTTATTATTGCATGCAGTAAATAAACAGCTGTCTGAGAAGGAGAACGTAAACGTGATCTATAATTCCAAAGTTGAAAATATTAATCTACCGAAAACACCAGAGGAAAACGCGGAGATACAATTACAAAATGGGAAACGATTTAAAGCAAAATTACTGGTAAGTAAAAAACTTGATATTAAAATAATGTAGCAAACATTATATATTATGCTGAATTATGATCTCTAACAATAGTTTCTATCTTATTTGTTAAATTATCCAAATGCGTAGCAATATTGTAAGTGCATCTTTTCAATTCGGCACTTAATTCATTTAACTGTTGTTGATTGGTTTCGGAAGAAGTATTGCTGTACAGTCGACTTAGTCTGGAATTAACTGTTTCCGCTCTATTACGTACGCTGTAACCGGATATTCTTTTGGCATTCATATTTTGATGTTTCCTCTCGATTACCAAACGATAGATAGCTTTAATTAAATCTTGCGGTAGACGTTTCTCACGGGGATCGTTGGGCCGAATATGAATCGCGCAATAATGCGGTGGATGCAGCAAGAGCGCACCTTCTCTGCATGCCTTTATTATAGTACTTGGTGCATGATCTAAAAGTTTTGAGAACAGCATATTTTCTAAATGTGCCACTAATTCTGCTCTACGCACTAGTCTGTCTAGGCCAGCGCATCTTCTCAATTCCTGTATATCCGATACGGCGAGGCCCATCATTAAATTCGTTAAAATTACCGTCACCAAAATAACAAAGCTTAGAAACATTAAATGCGTTGTATAGAAGTAGAGAATTTTCAATTTGTCGCTAAAAAATGTATCCTCGAATTCCAATTCTCCAGACATCATTACGATCGTCTTTAGTAAAGCAATTAAAGGATCGCGAAATGGGCCGAAATCTTTATGCAGTAGCACATTGAAGCCTAAGGAGAAGCCTACTATAAGGCACATATAAGCGCCAAGGAATTTAAAGAAATTAATCGATACTTGGGTGAACATTTGTATGTAAATGCCGAACATTGGGAATCTTCCAATGACCATCATTAATTCTATCCAAACAAGTAGAATCCCTAGAGCGGCTACATGATATTGCCATTGATATTCCACGTTATTTTGCAATGGATTGATTAGTGCAACGCTTGACAATAAAACAACACTCCATTGAAGCCAATTTTCCCATCCTTTAACGTAACTGTATATACCGTGTGCCATTTGAAAGCATTCTTTGCTAGCCATAGTTACATTGAACATTAAAACCATCCAGAAAAGTACGTTACTAAATTTTTTCATAATTTCGATGTCGCAATATATGCCTGTAACATACGCCGTAAAAAAGGCGACAAATATGGAATGAAATATCAGACTAAGGAGAAAAAATTTACGTATTCTGAGCCACTTTAAGTAAAGGAAGCTCTCGCACAAAGGGTGTTTCAATATATGCCTTTGTCCAACTTCGACAAGGCATAACATCAATTCTGCTTCACCTCTGCCGCCCGATACCAGCGGTCTGAAATCTAATCTTAATTCGCAATCGATGTCGCCTAATTCGTGATCGTGCAAAGAAATGGCTTGATCCAAACGAGAAATGAATCGCGGCAGCACGTCCGGAGTTCTACGTACGATGAAGCTCAACGCAGAGATACCGCCTTTCGTTCTAGCAGTCACATCAGCCCCTTTCGATAATAACGTCATTACCGTCAACGAGCTCTCGTTTAACGCCGCGATATGCAAAGGCGTGTAACCGAATTTGTCTGCTTTGTTGATCAGAGCACCGCCCTGTTCAAGTAAAGAAAGCATGTAGTTTTTAACATATATACGTGTTTCCGGGAAACTTTTTTAAGTAGTAGATTGACCTGTATCAGAATCTTTACTAATTCTATTCCTCTGGTAGCTTTCGCAACTGCAGCGTGTAACGCAGTGCGACCATCGTTGTCCTCAACGTTAACATTAGCTCCAACTTTTATAAGTGCGTCCAGAGTTTCCAAAGATTGAGATAAGATTGCTAAATGCATTGGCGTTTGACCCCGCGCATTCTTCGCATCGTGCATAGCGCCAGCTCCTAATAGCAATGTAGTACACTCAACGCTACCTTCCTCAGCTGCCAAGTGCAACGGAGTGGATCTCATAGGGCCGAATTTGACTCGCACATCTGCCCCGTAATTTAACAATAATTTCGTACACTCGACAGAACCCAAACTAGCCGCCAGATGTAACGGTGTTTCTGTGTAAACCTGTATATAATTCAGATTTTCAAATAATGAATAATAATTAAAAATATTTTCGATTAACATTTGGCAAATGAAAACCTGTGGATTGTTAGGGGTAGCTCCTGCCTGTAATAAAACTTCTGCACAGTCTATGGCGTTGCTTAGGACAGCGTAGTAGAGAGGACTTCTCCCGCATATCCCAGCGTTCACGTCTGCTCCAGACTTTATTAAATATTTAACGCACGCAAGATTCCCTGTAGCAGCAGCACAGTGTAAAGGTGTATACTTTTGGTTGTAATCCCACTCGCATGGATTCGCCCCATTTTTCAATAATTCTTCTATAATCGCTAACGAAGCTGTACAATGAAATTGAAATCTTATATTATGTATTTGAGACTATTTACCGGCCGTCGCTGTCCCTAGCTGAAACTTTTGCATTTTTCTTCAGCAAAGCTTTGACCACGTCTAAGTGACCCAGATAACAAGACACTAAGAGACAAGTATTTGGCCACCTTAGGAAAAGATGGGGAATAGCTACGTTCGCGGCTGCCTCATTTTCAATATCTTGCAATGCACTTCGTACACATC
>NW_017146590.1:120266-123079 GCF_001652005.2 Ceratina calcarata
GTACTATATGTCCACTAAATTATGCACCATTTGCTTCCAATTCCGAGCACTTAAAGATTATTTTAGCTGCCACTACAGTCTTAAAACAGGACCACACATGTTCTTTGGTGTTTACAAAACAGTGTGATATATTTAGCTCTGAGTCTTAATGTATGGCATGCAATGAATGAAAATTTTAACTTGTTATATTTTTACCAAAATATTTTTTTTCTATTAATCCGAAAGAATGCAGTGCAAAACTAAGGAACACGTTTACACACCTATATTCTCAGAATACATTCTTTCCTTTAATAGATAACAACATCCTTTGAGGAAAAACTGCACTCGATTATTATTGTATCCTTACTTAATTTACTCGAGTATTATTTTTATGAGTGATAGCAAGTAATGGATACGTAAGAGATAATAAAATATTTTAACTGCTTCAGTATGCTCACTGAGATACAAAAGAGAACTGAAGTTATTTCCAGTCTCTGAATGCATCACCAGCCTCCCATTGCTTCCCCTTCCTGTAACGTAATACTTACATTACCTCTCTGGATAGTATAATAAATTTGAAGCTTTATTTTTCAGGTCGGAGCGGATGGTGCAAATTCATTGGTTCGCCAAACAATGGGAGCTCAATATATAAAATGGGATTACAATCAAATGGGCGTAGTCGCTACTTTGAAATTGTCAGAGGTAAAAATTATATTATCTTGAAGTAATTAAATTAACGAAAATCGCAGTTTTATAATTGTACTTTCATATTTCAGCCTACAGATAATATCGTTGCTTGGCAAAGGTTTTTACCAACGGGACCGATAGCATTACTTCCAGTAACGTCTTTCATCCTCGAGAATTAATTTTAGCTAATGTTCATATAGACCTTATTTATTTGTTTATTGTTATAGCTGACAGATTCGCTTAGTTCTCTCGTGTGGTCATTACCAACGAGTGAAGCTAAAAGACTCTTAAAAGTTTCGGAAGAGGAGTTTGTCGATAACATAAACAAGGCTTTATGGAAAGTTTATCCAAAGGATGGTATAGTCGAAAGTGGATTACGGGCGCTTCATCAATTACTTGAGGGTTTATCCTTGCGAACTGGTGTGACAAGGCAGTTACCACCGTCCGTCTTAGCTATCGAAGAAGGATCGCGCGCTGCTTTCCCTTTACAATTCGGACATTCCGTAAATTATGTTCAAACTGGAACTGTTTTAATAGGGTAAGTAAAAAAGAATTGCGTGTATTCTACATATTTTTTTTTATTTATTTGTTCGTACGCCATGCTTTCGTTCATTACAAGTTTAGTTTGGTACAGCTATTTTCTTCGACAATTGGGAATTTTAAGTTGTTGAAATTAACAAACGTTTTTTATACAGCCGCGTCATATTTTCCTGAACTTATATAAAATAATTGCTTAAGGCAAAGTGTTTTAACTGTGCTCATTAAAGTCTTCTTTAATCCTCTTCGGTATTAATTACCAAAATAATAAGGAAACATTTATTCAATGAGCTCTATTGCATAATAAATTTGTACACAGCGTGGTTTGATACTTGTTATTGACTGTATTTATATTATACTTAGTAATAAAGGTAGTTTGATTAAACGAAATTTTTAGAGATGCGGCGCACAGAGTTCATCCATTGGCTGGTCAAGGTGTGAACCTCGGATTTGGAGACGTAACAGCATTAGTAGAACTTCTTGGAGATGCTGTTATATCCGGATCCCCACTTGGAAATATGCTGTTTTTAAGGAAATACGAAACAGTAAGGCAACGATACAACGTTCCAGTAATGCTCGCTATCGATGCGCTTCATAGATTGTATAAAGGAACAGCAGCTCCCGTTGTGTTAGCAAGAAGTATAGGATTACAATTGACGAATGCCATACCTGTGATAAAGGTAAAATGGGATAATCTAGAAGGAAATTAGATTTCACGTGACAAATCGCTTCAACTGTGATTGTATCTGTTTCAGAAAGCGTTAATCGAACATGCGTCTGGTCGAGTCGAGAATCGATAGTATTACAAATTAATAACTCTTAATGTAACATAATACGATTATTATTTTTGTAATAAACTATTTACAGTTATTATGAGCAAATGTAATTGTATATTCTGTTTGTATTAAAAATTACAGTATTACAAAAGTGTACCCCAATTGACATTAATCATAAATTAGTATCTCCTCGGTCAGGTTTTGAAATATCCGCCATTAGCAGTGACTACACCAATATATATATATATATTTCTTCCGATTGGTATGATTAATGCTGATTAATTTATTTACCCGTTTGCAAATGAAGAGATCGTAGTTTTTTGGATATTCAATGTCACTTCATTATAATTAGTGTCAAGAAATTCAGTCAAAATTTTATTCAAATTATCTCCGTGAAGATTAGGAATAACAGAGAGTGCCTGTTTCCCTGCTGGAAGATTGGACAGGGCTACAGTTATCTCTTCATTATTCCATGGCAACTGATTTATCGTTGGTCTCTCTTTTATATGGCATATAACGGGTTCAGAACTGTACTCAGAACTAATACTGCTTTCTTCTATATCGTTCATCCAAATATCCTCAAAATTTTCCTGGAATTATATGTTTTTAGTAATGATCTTTACGTAATATTATACCATCACTTACGGTGGACGGTGATGACATTGCTTGTTCTACATTTAATTCTCCTTGGAATCTATGATTTCTCAAAAATCTGCTCATTAACGATTCCTTTCTTAAGAACGACATGCCTCTATTCTTTTAGCATTCAAAAATTTATAATACAAGTTATACTTCGATTTGTAACTTCATTATTTAATAAATGAATCGTCATTA
>NW_017146590.1:123144-126046 GCF_001652005.2 Ceratina calcarata
TTCCTGAACTTATATAAAATAATTGCTTAAGGCAAAGTGTTTTAACTGTGCTCATTAAAGTCTTCTTTAATCCTCTTCGGTATTAATTACCAAAATAATAAGGAAACATTTATTCAATGAGCTCTATTGCATAATGAATTTGTACACAGCGTGGTTTGATACTTGTTATTGACTGTATTTATATTATACTTAGTAATAAAGGTAGTTTGATTAAACGAAATTTTTAGAGATGCGGCGCACAGAGTTCATCCATTGGCTGGTCAAGGTGTGAACCTCGGATTTGGAGACGTAACAGCATTAGTAGAACTTCTTGGAGATGCTGTTATATCCGGATCCCCACTTGGAAATATGCTGTTTTTAAGGAAATACGAAACAGTAAGGCAACGATACAACGTTCCAGTAATGCTCGCTATCGATGCGCTTCATAGATTGTATAAAGGAACAGCAGCTCCCGTTGTGTTAGCAAGAAGTATAGGATTACAATTGACGAATGCCATACCTGTGATAAAGGTAAAATGGGATAATCTAGAAGGAAATTAGATTTCACGTGACAAATCGCTTCAACTGTGATTGTATCTGTTTCAGAAAGCGTTAATCGAACATGCGTCTGGTCGAGTCGAGAATCGATAGTATTACAAATTAATAACTCTTAATGTAACATAATACGATTATTATTTTTGTAATAAACTATTTACAGTTATTATGAGCAAATGTAATTGTATATTCTGTTTGTATTAAAAATTACAGTATTACAAAAGTGTACCCCAATTGACATTAATCATAAATTAGTATCTCCTCGGTCAGGTTTTGAAATATCCGCCATTAGCAGTGACTACACCAGTACACCTCACTAGAGGGTGTTTTGAGCAACACAAAAAAATTGATTGGCTCTAACCACGTGCATTTGAAAGTAAAAATCGTGATCAATTATTTACTATTTTACATACAACCCGGTGTACACATACGTATGTAATATACACATCGACAGAGAACAGGGACAGATTAACTACAATTTAATCATGTAAAAGGCAAGTAGTTGTTTATTCCTGGTATTGTTTGCGCCTGATGACAGAGTCAAAGTTAAGGGTCATTTCTTTCGGGAACATCACACGAAGCGTTCGAACTTTGGATAATATATCATTTTATCATATCTTATCATAATAGTGTTGTTAAGATTGAACGAGTAATCGTTAGGCATATTAAGGAAGATTCCTTGAACAAGATATAATGTCTAAGAATTCAAGAAAAAGACGTGACCCTGACGATGGTAGCGATTCAATAGAAGTTAAACCTAAAAGAATGAGATACTCGAGCGAAGAAAATATAGACAAGGAAAATGGTAACGTTAGTGGAAGTGATACAGAACTTGAAAGTATCTCTGAGCAGTTGTTATCATTGGAACGTAAATTGGCCGATGAACTAGGGAAAATTACGTTCCGTTTACCAATAGAGTACATTTATAGTCCGCTGGAATATGCATTTAACATTCATAGTATGTATGTGCGAAAGTATTGCAATACCCAGAAAAAGATATTGTTCCTTGGAATGAACCCTGGCCCTTGGGGCATGTCTCAAACCGGTGTACCGTTTGGAGAGATAAAAATGGTCCGTGACTGGTTACAAATCAGTGGGCCTGTTGGAAAGCCTTCCAAAGAACAGCCAGCCAGGAAAGTAACTGGGTTTGAATGTACTCGAAGCGAAATCAGTGGTAAAAGATTGTGGGGTCTTTTTCAAGAATTATGCGGAACACCAGAAAAGTTCTTTGAACATTCATACATACATAATTATTGTCCTATTGCATTGATGGATAAGAAAGGACGTAATATTACACCAGCAGAAATAAAGGCACGATCTAATTATTCCTATAATTTATACTTAGCCACTAAATATCGTACATCAATTTTTAGGGATCGGAGATACAGATATTACATTCTGCTTGTGACAAGGCCTTAGCAGATACAATTAAGATCCTGAAAGCAGAAATCGTAATTGGCATTGGTGGATATGCAGAGAAACGAGCACAATTTGTAGTTAATTCTCATAAACTATCTGCTAAGGTAATCATGAAAAATAGTAAAATTATAAAACACAAAACAGGATTTAATTCCATTATATTCCTAGGTTTTATGCTTGCCACATCCAAGTCCACGTGCTGCAAATAATAAAAACTGGAGTGATAAAGCAACAAAAAAGCTGAGTGAACTTGGATTACTTGAATACTTCAAAGAATAATATACCTTATCTTTAAAGAAGAATACATTCATAATCGCCAGTACAAATTTCTTTTTACTATTACTGTTTTGTTTTTTCTGAGTGCTTATTTTTTTGTGTTTTTATTATAATATTAGAAAAACATGAATACTTTAAACTGGATGGACGTTGCTTTGCAGAAGGCAAATGATTCATTAAAAGCTGGCGAAGTTCCAGTTGGCTGTTTGTTTGTGTATAATGATAAAGTCATTGCTACGGGCAATAATAGTGTTAACGAAACGCATAATGCGACTCGTCACGCAGAAATAAATTGCATAGACCAAGTTTTAGAATATTGCAGGCAAATAAATTTAGATTATAAAGAAGTTTTTCGAGGTATCGATGTAATTGTTACTGTCGAACCGTGCATAATGTGTACATCTGCTTTATATCAACTACAAGTCCGCAGTATCATATACGGATGTGCAAACGACCGTTTTGGTGGATGTGTCAGTGTTTTCCAAGTACCAAAACTCTATGAATCAAAAACGACAATTACGGGAGGCGTGAAAGGCGATGAAGCAATGGCTTTATTAAAACAGTTTTACACAGGTACAAATCCGAACGCACCGGAAATGAAGGTGAAAAAGAATCGCAAGAAAAAAGAGACACAATAATTAAAAATATAAGGACTTTATTTATTTTTTACGTG
>NW_017146590.1:127586-129487 GCF_001652005.2 Ceratina calcarata
GCTTTCAAATGACATTCAATTACACAATTTATTCCACCTTGCTTTTAAAGAATCCTTTTTGATTCTTAGTCCTACGCCGACTAAAGAAAATAAGTTGTATATAACTTGTTCATAAAGCAACTGATTCGGCGGATAATGCGCGGAGGATAAATTTGGAGACATGTTTGCTTCCATAGTATACACGTTTAAATCTTCGTCGAGGGCAAAATCGATTCTAATTAATTCGAAGAAGTTCCTTCCGTTCCCAAATCGTTGAGCAGCCTCTTTGATGTATTTCTCCTTTGAAAGAACGATTTCATTGATCGCTTCGTTTACACCGTTCCAAACTTTTTCAGGATTCTTTCCCTGGGAGCGTACGTATGCATCGAACGTGTCTTTCATCGAGAATTTCAATTTAGTATAATAATTTCTTAAAGATGGAACGTTCCAAATCGGCAAGTAATCGTCGCCCACGACGTACTTGTCTAAAACTTGAGGATCGAACGGGTAATACTTGACTGGACAAAATCTGAATAGTACATCCCCTTTGTACACGTATATTCTAAGAGGATCGATGGACGTGATCACGGTATACACTCCGATATCGAATTTATATCCATCTACAAGAAATGGTCGTTGTATGAATTCCTGCACAAACGATCCGTCTGCCGTGATGTTTATATCGCTCACATTTTTCACGCTAATACCCCTATGATCGTTCGATTTTTGTACGAACATCGTTTCGGGATATCCATTCGCGTAACGAAGGAACTCGTCACGTTGCTCTGGTATTTTAAACGCCGGTAACATGTAGCGGCCTTCCGTCGTTGATAAGTCTACTTTGTTCGTAATGTATCCACAGCCAGGAAAGTGATTAACTCGTTGATGAGCATTCAGTTTACTTAAATTGGAACTTAAGCTTCTGAACGGATAGTCGTGCGCCCATAGTAAGTCCCAGTTATCACCGTGATCGGTTCGTTTAAAACCCAAACGTTCCAGCACGATAAATACGTGTTTCAAATATCCGGTATCGTTACCTTTCGCGTATATCCGGTACGACAGACTCTTCTCCTTAATTTCGAACTTCTTCGCTTGCGCTTTTATTAAGTCCTCTTGGTAACGCAGGAAGGAAAAAAATAAGCAGTATAAAATAATCGGGCCTACTATAGAATACAAGAAAACTTTCAGAAGTGTCTTCACTTTCATGCTCATCATTTGATTACAGACCGTGACATCCTGTAGCAATAAAACTATATAAAATAATAATACTTTAAACTGGATGGACGTTGCTTTGCAGAAGGCAAATGATTCATTAAAAGCTGGCGAAGTTCCAGTTGGCTGTTTGTTTGTGTATAATGATAAAGTCATTGCTACGGGCAATAATAGTGTTAACGAAACGCATAATGCGACTCGTCACGCAGAAATAAATTGCATAGACCAAGTTTTAGAATATTGCAGGCAAATAAATTTAGATTATAAAGAAGTTTTTCGAGGTATCGATGTAATTGTTACTGTCGAACCGTGCATAATGTGTACATCTGCTTTATATCAACTACAAGTCCGCAGTATCATATACGGATGTGCAAACGACCGTTTTGGTGGATGTGTCAGTGTTTTCCAAGTACCAAAACTCTATGAATCAAAAACGACAATTACGGGAGGCGTGAAAGGCGATGAAGCAATGGCTTTATTAAAACAGTTTTACACAGGTACAAATCCGAACGCACCGGAAATGAAGGTGAAAAAGAATCGCAAGAAAAAAGAGACACAATAATTAAAAATATAAGGACTTTATTTATTTTTTACGTGACTACACTGGTAAACATCAGTTTTTTTAATTTTTATTTTAATTTAATTTAAATGATATAGCGTATGAATGACGAATAGTATGTGAAAAGACTGAGTAAATGTTTAAAATTTGT
>NW_017146590.1:129511-135156 GCF_001652005.2 Ceratina calcarata
GTAAGTAACTTTAGAATTATCTATAAATATGTTATTCGTTCGTATTTATCGTTTGTTGAGTCGCGGACTCTTAATTTGTTGTACTGCACGCGTTCACCGCGTCTCCCGATACCTAGAGGTTATGTCGTAATAGCACATGTGAGTACGGAACGAGCCTTCTAGAACGTATTATCTCGATTGCTGTAATGTTCATTCATCATTTCAACAGTTACACATTCTTTTGTTCGTTTAAAGTCAACGATAAAGAGCATTTGTAACCGGCATTTCGTATGCTCAACAGATTGCAACAGTATCCCATGGTAGAAAACAGAACGGGACCCCAGACGATCGAATTCTTGACGAAACGAATCGTCGCCCTTGGAGCAGTGCAAACCGGACAGTTTTTGGTCGACTGTGAAACATTCGTGTCGGTGCCGCAGCTCGGTGAGTCTTTCTACATTTTCAAATTTAAATTTTCGCCACGTTACGTGAACGGGTGCAGCGTAGTACATATTCTAATATATAGATGGCTATGATTGTATGTATAATCGCGAAAATTGACTGCAATATAAAAATGTTTAATTTTTTATATCATACATAAACAGTATAAGACTGAGTTTTGGACGTCTAACATTTTGTTCGACAGTCCAAGAAAATATTACAGAATTATTTTTAATAGTCACGTTGTGAAAGGATATGGGAATGGAATGAAAACTGCATTGATTGACGATTATATCTGTTTTTTCTCTTTTGGCATTTTATGTAGATGTATAATGGATTTCTATATAAACACGCAAAGTAGTTGGTTCCGCCGAAGGTCATTTAGCGCTCGTATATCCAGTATCGTTCGTTACTTCTAGAGAGGTACAAATGCAGACAGTAACGACTTACGGTTTAAGTACAATACTTATGCGTAGCATAAATACACGGTGCACTCGTTCGACGCGTGCACGTATTCCTTTTTACCAATGCGAAACTGGTAGAACATTTTTTTGTGCCATTCGTATCTTCCCGGTTTTAGGATCGTTCCGTTTGTAGATCCACGTAGGTAGCACGCGATACAATTAAATGAATTGGTAATGGAAGGCTGATAAGCGTAAGCCCCATATCGATCGAAGAACCACGAGTTCTTTTCATAATCGTTCAGTTGTCAGCTACGATTTTCGTGGTAAAGCCAATGCGTTTTTGTTTTCGACATAGATCGGCCCAGCGCGCGAATCTTGACGCGCGCGTTGTTCCTTCTTTTTAATCTGTGGTGGTACAAACGAGCTACGTCTAAGCGTCATTACAAAAATATTAAATCTAGCAAGCGAAGCTAGGCAATGGCCCTTCCAGACTGGGCCGGATATACAATATATTTATATTTATATTTATATATGCATGTATATTTTTATATTACTATACGCATACTCTTAGTATGTAGCTTTTGGAAAATACGTTCTCGCGGAATATTCTCTTCTCTTTTACGTTTATCTACATACAAACGTTCGAACATCCCTTTCGGTGACGACCAGCGCTTCCTTCGAATGTCCTCCTTTTATTGTCGATGACTTGTAAATAGTTCGCGTTTAATTTATTGTCGATAAATAGTATAGAAGACGTAATAATTATGTATAAGTTACACGACAGGCCGTGGCGTTCCCCAAATTCTTTTCCTCTGCCGTTCAATTAAATTTCCCCTTTTCGAATTTCGGCGACTTCGAAACACGAGTATCGCACATTTACAAAGCGCATACATACACACGCACACATGGGGCTACGGAATTTTCCCAAATACGCGTAAATAAATCATTACATTGCACTTTATCCGATACGCACAATTGGATGCATACGAAAATATTTAGAGCTACGAATTACATTCCGCCCCCCTCCCCCCTTATACGTATCCACGGCCTGTATCAAACGACTCACGAATTAATTGCATAGCTACGCGTGCATTAATACGAAATACGAATTCTAATCTGACTTTCGATTCGCTGATTGCTACACCTAAGGATTACGATAATACCTTCAATTCACGAAAGTGCACAGTGCAGATATATTTTTTTTTAATTTACAACTTTACACGTACATTTTACACCGCGTCCCGTAATTATAAATTATAAATGGAACAAATGCTTTAAATTCTTGATTAACAAAGAATATTTAATAAATCTTATATATTTTATTATAATTTCATGAATTATATTTTATTCAAAAAGCAAATGACAAACGCGCCACGTGTGGTTTTTGTAGTAAACTGATCAATATTCGTAGCGCCACCGCCGCCACCGGCTGCAGGTGATTTCATATTACGCGCGTTATTTCCGTTTGACAAGTGTTTGGTGTCGAGTGTCCCGGTGGATCTACGAGTGAAACGACGCTGAAAATATGGGTGTTACGATGTAAGTAACTTTAGAATTAACTATAAATATGTTATTCGTTCGTATTTATCGTTTGTTGAGTCGCGGACTCTTAATTTGTTGTACTGCACGCGTTCACCGCGTCTCCCGATACCTAGAGGTTATGTCGTAATAGCACATGTGAGTACGGAACGAGCCTTCTAGAACGTATTATCTCGATTGCTGTAATGTTCATTCATCATTTCAACAGTTACACATTCTTTTGTTCGTTTAAAGTCAACGATAAAGAGCATTTGTAACCGGCATTTCGTATGCTCAACAGATTGCAACAGTATCCCATGGTAGAAAACAGAACGGGACCCCAGACGATCGAATTCTTGACGAAACGAATCGTCGCCCTTGGAGCAGTGCAAACCGGACAGTTTTTGGTCGACTGTGAAACATTCGTGTCGGTGCCGCAGCTCGGTGAGTCTTTCTACATTTTCAAATTTAAATTTTCGCCACGTTACGTGAACGGGTGCAGCGTAGTACATATTCTAATATATAGATGGCTATGATTGTATGTATAATCGCGAAAATTGACTGCAATATAAAAATGTTTAATTTTTTATATCATACATAAACAGTATAAGACTGAGTTTTGGACGTCTAACATTTTGTTCGACAGTCCAAGAAAATATTACAGAATTATTTTTAATAGTCACGTTGTGAAAGGATATGGGAATGGAATGAAAACTGCATTGATTGACGATTATATCTGTTTTTTCTCTTTTGGCATTTTATGTAGATGTATAATGGATTTCTATATAAACACGCAAAGTAGTTGGTTCCGCCGAAGGTCATTTAGCGCTCGTATATCCAGTATCGTTCGTTACTTCTAGAGAGGTACAAATGCAGACAGTAACGACTTACGGTTTAAGTACAATACTTATGCGTAGCATAAATACACGGTGCACTCGTTCGACGCGTGCACGTATTCCTTTTTACCAATGCGAAACTGGTAGAACATTTTTTTGTGCCATTCGTATCTTCCCGGTTTTAGGATCGTTCCGTTTGTAGATCCACGTAGGTAGCACGCGATACAATTAAATGAATTGGTAATGGAAGGCTGATAAGCGTAAGCCCCATATCGATCGAAGAACCACGAGTTCTTTTCATAATCGTTCAGTTGTCAGCTACGATTTTCGTGGTAAAGCCAATGCGTTTTTGTTTTCGACATAGATCGGCCCAGCGCGCGAATCTTGACGCGCGCGTTGTTCCTTCTTTTTAATCTGTGGTGGTACAAACGAGCTACGTCTAAGCGTCATTACAAAAATATTAAATCTAGCAAGCGAAGCTAGGCAATGGCCCTTCCAGACTGGGCCGGATATACAATATATTTATATTTATATTTATATATGCATGTATATTTTTATATTACTATACGCATACTCTTAGTATGTAGCTTTTGGAAAATACGTTCTCGCGGAATATTCTCTTCTCTTTTACGTTTATCTACATACAAACGTTCGAACATCCCTTTCGGTGACGACCAGCGCTTCCTTCGAATGTCCTCCTTTTATTGTCGATGACTTGTAAATAGTTCGCGTTTAATTTATTGTCGATAAATAGTATAGAAGACGTAATAATTATGTATAAGTTACACGACAGGCCGTGGCGTTCCCCAAATTCTTTTCCTCTGCCGTTCAATTAAATTTCCCCTTTTCGAATTTCGGCGACTTCGAAACACGAGTATCGCACATTTACAAAGCGCATACATACACACGCACACATGGGGCTACGGAATTTTCCCAAATACGCGTAAATAAATCATTACATTGCACTTTATCCGATACGCACAATTGGATGCATACGAAAATATTTAGAGCTACGAATTACATTCCGCCCCCCTCCCCCCTTATACGTATCCACGGCCTGTATCAAACGACTCACGAATTAATTGCATAGCTACGCGTGCATTAATACGAAATACGAATTCTAATCTGACTTTCGATTCGCTGATTGCTACACCTAAGGATTACGATAATACCTTCAATTCACGAAAGTGCACAGTGCAGATATATTTTTTTTTTCTTTTGCTTATTTCTTTTACGGCGTCTCGCTCGCTGTTCGTATTTTATTCTCCTATTAACTAGTCGATAGGGTGGTATTGTAATTAAGAAGTGGGCGTATATCGTCGCTAATCGCATAGTTCTTCCGGAGAATTGTTTCTGCTATCTACGCAGCCCTTCGAGGCGAAACTCTTTAAACGTTTACGTATTATACTTTTCATTCGGCGCGGTACCTAAGGAAATGAAGATAGTCGCTCACGATGGTCGAAGAATCGTACTGTACAATTTCTAATAATTAATTTCTCTGTATAGAACCTCGGAGTATCCTTTCTCTCAATCTTATCCTACGTGCACTCGTTTCACGAGCATTGCACCTGCGCTAACTTAATTATAAATTTTCTTTATTCAATACTGCGTCCAAGCCCTTGAGCATTAGAAGATTCGTTTAGATAGGTGTGAGGCTCGAAGGTGGTTGCTCTTTCGTTCACGTTTTGCGGACGGTGACTCGTTAAACCGTATGAAAATCCTCATTTTTAATAAGAGATATGTTTTGAACCTGTCAGTATTGTCAGTATCTTCGTCTAACGTAAACGTTAGAAATAGTTTCGAAGCGAATAGGAGAGGTGATCACCGTCCACAAAAATTGTTAAGTACGCGATACTATTAGACGCCGAGAGAGTCAGCGATCTTCGTTAGAATGTTGGATATGGCAGGGATATGACTCACGGGTTGTAAACGATTACAGATGTAAGAAATCCTGCCGGTAGACTGCACGGAAAAAAATATTATCGTCTCGACTTATCGTTTCCTTCAATTCAACTTAATTTAAATCGTTTTAAGTTAATTGCACAAAACTTCCTGCCGAGTTTGATATGCCGATTGTTCAACATCCCTGTCGACGGGCGTTTAAATAGAACTCGCTAAATCTATCTTCACGCAAAGATTCGTTACAAAAATATTAATTAATTGATATGAACGCAAATTTTCTTCTTAACGAACGAAGTTATCGTTGTTTATGTACATTAAGCCGCGTAGCCTTTTGTATCAGACCCTCTCATCGCTTAAGGATGTATTGGCTATGTAGTCAATCCCAAAACTATGTACCTTAGAAAAACGCATTTCCTATAATTAAAAATAGTGTACTTTTCTTCTAATTTCGATATTTAATGAGTTACATATGATTATTTGGCATTTTATTCATGTTGACGAAATCCGACCATTCCAGCGTCGAAACGGCGAACTTTTGGAAAAAAATTTTGTTTTTCCTCAATAA
>NW_017146590.1:135502-147706 GCF_001652005.2 Ceratina calcarata
TATAATAACAAAATTCAACATACCAGCATTGTTTAAGTATATGTATAGCCTATACATCCTTAATCAATAGGCAAGTGTTGCAGCATTTAATATAAATCATACGATAAATTATGAGTATTTTGATGTTTTATATGAATTTTTGATTTGATGCATTCTTGTATTTTAATAAGTTGCAACTTAGTTTTGTAAGGAATTATAGTAACGGTTTAATAAATGATAATTATTATTGACACACCCCGTGTGTCACAAGGTATGATACAAACGGATACGCAGGTTCATCTAAGCTCGCGCGAAATAATCGTAACACGTTGGTGAAAAATATTTTCATCCGTGGAGACTAGGCATTCGATCACAGACGCAGACATCGTTTCTGCAAAATCGACGCTGACGTGTTCTACAAACTATATAAAAATACAAAATACAAATGCCGTCCTCTGTCCTCTTTTGGATGACTTTGCGTCATTGCACTCGTTTCGACGGAAGTTGTACAAAATTCATTCTCGTTCGTCGGCAATCGAGCTCTCTCGTACAGAACGCTCTGTATTAAAAGTCATCGTGAGAAAAGAAAACCCGACTGTCGTCGAAAGCACACGCGTGTTTCACGGAGTTTGGCAATAGTTAGTTTACGGTATTGTCGCAAAAAGTTTTTCGGCCGTAGCCGAACAGCTGCACGGCCTCTAAATAGGTGTTCGTACAATTATTATATGTATACAATGTACAATAATATAACTGGTAATAATTTATACAATAGGTACTTAGTACGAAAGATAGTACGCGTAATATGTATAGCGTGTATATCTACAGGTAATAATATTGTCATCATTAAGTCAATGGTGGCCGTAGAACGAGGCCCCCGAGTATTTATACTTCATAGTCTCTGACGAGTAAAATATTCATTACCGCGTTCAAGTTATTTCCGGTTTGAATCCCGTCGCCCGTCGGGAAAACAATAGACGTTTCCGGTATAGCAGGAATAAAAAATAACTAAACATATACTCCCGCGGGATAGAAATTTCCATCATTTTCCCATCGGTTCAATGTTGAAACGAGTCTTTCGTTTTAATCGCTAACTTGAACGTCCATCGGTTGTAACTTGCTTTCTGGAAGAAGTGAAACTTTGCTTCTGACTATTTACGCTCTATGTAATTCGCGTACGTACATAGCTGTCGTGTTTCGCGAGAATGGAAAAAATATCACGAATTTTTGTTTAAAGAGAAACGTCGACGACAATCGACGGACCAGTCTATCGATTCTATTTTAAACAGTACCTATTATTATATGCGTATACATGTATACGTCTACTGTTCTCTTTCCTTTCACATATTTACATACGTCCGATACGTCTATATATTATATATTGTATTTGCGTGCTCTCAGGAAAGGCACGTTGCACGGAAGAGCATTCTTTTTGTTTGTTCCAACGAGATCCTTTAACCGAGTGCAGAACCGCGGATCCGCAAGAAATCGTTTGATAATTAATTATATACGAGTATAGTCTCGATAGTTACGGGAAATAAGTATTCTGCTAATTTAACGCGTTTCTTGGTCAAAATATCCGACGTTTCACAAGGCAAATTACGAATATACGTGATGATTTCTAATATAATTTACGTAATTCAGTCGCATGTGTCGTTTGATAAAGAGATCTAACTCGCGTTCGATATAGGATTATCGAGAGTGAGCATAAAAATGGTCAGATGAGGAGAAATGAACTTCGTTCTTTTACCGCTATTTCAACTTTAAACTCTATTCTACGTTCATATAAATTGTTCCTTGTTTTGATTAATCGATACAAGTCTTTAGAATCGTTACTTGGAGCGTTTAGAGAAAATCCATTAGAAAGAAGACTCGTTATATTCGCGTATTCTTTTCTCACTACTTACATGGTAGCTCTTGAATTATATTCATATTTATCTATATCTGTTGATTCGTCAAATTGAATGAGACTCTCGGTAGTCTAACGCTACCGGAAATCGAGAGCTTGCAGAAATAAACGCGTTCAATTATATTCCCCATAACTGAATTATGAAAATACGGAAGAACGAGAAATCAGGTGACCGATCATCCTTCTAAGTCACGAAAAAGCGTAGCGACTTTACGACGATCCTCTTCGACGAGAGACTTTCCCAATGATCGTTCCTCGTGCATCACAAGTAGCACGTTTTGTAATAAATGAAAGCGACCGTGTCCTTACCGAAAGTCCTGCACTCCCTCTCGTAGTGCACCTGGCCGGGCTCGAACCTACCGCCCTGCGGATACTTGTTCAATCTCGACAGACTTCTGTAGAGTCTCAGGTAATCGTCTTCGAGTTGGTCCTCCCTGTACCTCCGGCGTCGGTAGACGTCGTCGAACAATCTGTCGCTCCTCCAGTCGCTGCTGCTCGACGACAGGAACGAGCCAGCGATCGGACGATCTCGTATCCTCTCGTCCAGCTCCAGGTCCGAGAGGTCCTGCAGGCTCTTCAGATATCCGCGATAGTATCCGAGGGAATTGATCGGCGACTGATCTCTGAAATTGATGGTTCTGCTTCGACGCGGTAGGGTCGAGCTGTAGAGCCTCTCGCCCCTCGCGTGACTAATGCCGTTCTTCAGGATCGGCTTAGACCCGTTTAAGTTTAAGTCGCTCAACCCGTCCGCCCAGCTGCTCCTGTCCTCGTACAAGGCCGTGTAATCGCGTGGCCTGACTCGTCGCGGCTGCGCCTCGTAATTCGCGTCGGTGATTCGTTCCTGTGGGTGGTACGGGTTAACCGGGTACAAGGATCTGTCCCGGTGACGGTGATCTCGTCCGTAATGGCGACGATCCTCTTCGCGCCTCTCCGTGAATCGATAATCGTTGCTTCTGATCACGTCGCCGTTGCTTCTGTGCACGATTTGGCTGGTCACGTTCGCCCGGGCACTTTCGTCGGTCGACCGACGTCCCGGGAAGAATCCGTGAGACTGCATGAAGTTCTCGACGTTCTTGCCGATTCTGTTCGTCTTCTCGGCGAATATGTTGCAATAATCGGACAGTTTACGGTGATTGTAACTCCTGTAACCGGGGTAGCTTTGCCGCGAGGTCGTCGGGACTTCGGACGACGGATTCCCGGTGTACAGATCTCGCGGATCGTGCGGATTCGGGTAGGCTCCGCTCGGCAGAGGTTTATTAGACTTCTCTAAATTTGACAGCCCCCCTGTCAGCGAGGCCTTATACTACCGGGCTTGCGCGTACTCTGGGTTCATCTCGTCTAGCTGTTTACCCTTGGTCTCCGGCACGCAGCATACCACGAAACACAATCCGCATACTGCCACCGCCGCGTAGAACCAGAAGGCTCCGTGCAGCCCCAGCGTCTATAAGCAAAATTCTTCGTCTCGCGATCTTTTCTTATTACAAACCTGTACATCTTCGTTCAAAAATTTTAGGCCACTTGTCGTATTGATATGGGAAAGTTTCACGTACATTTCGAATTAGTGATCATCAGAAATTATAGTAAATCATGCAATAAGTCGTGAGCTCCTATGGGATGAAAGAATTTACATAATTGATACTCGAGAAATAAGTATAATAACACGGAGCATTTTGTTTATATGGAATTTGTTGTAGACAATTCGGAAGTGTCCTGATTCATAACTCACTTTAGAATACGTAAAGTCTTATTTAAAAGGAAACACTGTTGTTATTTAAAACTGGAATTTCACCCGTGCAACTGCGAGTGTAGAGAATTCTAAAACAATTTGATCTAACAAATCGTTTTTTTATATTTAATTCATTAAAACTTGTTCATTTATACTTCGTCGATGTTTGTACATTGTGTCTTAAAAATTATGAACGGTGATGTATATCGTATCATCAAGTATTTCATTTTGTGAACAATCGATCAAGCATCGTGGTTGATCAAATTTCAATCGAGTACCCAATGGTTGCGTTTAATAAGCAGTGGAGTACTTGGATGTTGCGCGGATTAAAGCATCTCACCTGCTGAAAATCCATGAAGAGCTTGATGCCGACGAACGCGCAGAAGTAGCTGAAGCTCGTGCTGATGCTCGAGCCGAGGCCGCGATACTCCAGGGGGAAGAGCTCGCCAATCAATAACCACGAAATTGGCGATATGCCCAGCGACAGAGCGGTCGTGAAGACGAGCACGCAGAGCAACGGGATCCAGTCGTGTTGTCCGACCACGGGCGAGTCCGGGTAGCCCAGATTCTGCGTCTGCGACATGTAATAAGCGTAGCTGCCGAAACCGGCCAACGCCAGCGACATGAACACGGTGCTCGCTATCAGAAGTGGTAGCCTCCCTACGATGTCGATCAAGAATCCTGCGAACATAAAGGAAGAAAATGATCCAACGATTATTTAATTTCACGTGTGTATTCACTTGTGTCATACACTTGTATCGTGTTACTGCGTATCATAGTTCTGTGTCATCGTTGCATACGTACGCGTATTTCCACTGCCGTTTATACAGTGTTCGTATACAGGGTGGTATAACATAAATGGAATTGATTCCACATCGAAAGATAAAATGAAAATGTAGGATAAAATTTGTTCACCTATGGTTTTGTTTCCAAGGAAATCGACTTTAAATTTCACTAAGTACATTTGATTATGTGTCAGCCTACCAAATTTCGTTATAACTTGTTCTTGGGAGTTAGATTCTTTTAGTATTACAGAATATTTAGTTTATATGTGTCAGCCTACCAAATTTCGTTATAACTTGTTCTTGGGAGTTAGATTCTTTTAGTATTACAGAATATTTAGTTTGTTTAATAAATTTTATTATTACAATCATCATCCTTTTGGTATTATATTGTCAGTAAATTATATTATACTACACATTGGAATATTACACATGGAAGTAGAACAATACAACACTCATAACGATACAAGAGTATGGCACAAGTTGATACGCGTCTTTAGAACGCCACGTTTCATTTCGTTGGATCGTGGCAAGTACAAGCAAGCGACGCGTATCTGTTATTGCATCGAGCAGCCATTCGTAAAAGACGGCATTCGATTGATGAATGGCCTCGGCCAAAGGGAAGGTTTACTGTACCTGATAACAGCGAAGCCAATAATTGCACGAAGCCAATCGCAATGTTCGCGCCGTGAGGATTCATGCCACCCAGGGTCTGGCGGAATATAATGACCGCGTAATAAGTGAACGCGTTCGCCCCGGAAAACCGTTGGAAGAACATCAGACCGCACGTGATGGCGATCGGTTTGTACAGCCGAGGCGTGAACATGCTATTCTTGAACGTGAGCTCGTACTGTTTCGCTCGCGAGGCGAGAATGTTCGTTTTGATCACCTGCAACAATCGAACGTTCATGCGTGGCACACCCGATGAATCGCAAGAGGGATGGAGGTGCCTATGATATCCGTTGAATCGCCGTTTGATTACAAAGCGACGTATTTTAACGCGTCGAACAGCGCGGACAGGCCTCTTTGGAAAATTACCTGAAGCTCGTGACGAATGTCGACGTGATCGCCGCGCAGCCACTGCAGACTGCTGGCAGCCTCGTCGTCTTTGCCATTCAGCACGAGATACGATGGCGTCTCGGGTATGAAGAGAGTACCCAAAAAGAGCATCGCCGGAGCTATGGCTACCAGCAACGCGCTTTGCCGCCAGTTCAGATACGTGCCCGCTATGTACGACAATAACACGCCGACGTGACCGAGCACCTTCAGCATCGCTGACAAGCAACCTCTGATACCAGGCATCGAGATTTCCGATATGTATACCTGGACGATAAAAATGTTGTTACGGCTAAAAGAAGATTGGACCATTAGAAAGTGAAATACACTATGCGCATTGCACGATTGAAACGATAGAAAGTGAATTTGCAATGAGATAACAAAGAATATGTTATCTCGATCTTAAACCGAGATGTCAAAAAACATATTTGCAGTATAAAGAAGAACATGACGTTTCCTGTCGGTTTAACCCTCCACGATTACATAAAATAAAAGAAACCACATGCAATTTCAAATTGTTTATAATACTTCAAGTTTAAAAATCGAATCAATCATTTTTATTGAAATTTCAATTTCGCAATAGTGATGTCAAACACCCCTGGGGTCCGTTAGAGATTAAAATCTGCAATAAGATCCGCGATAAATCAGACGACCGACCGGTTTGCAAGATATTCGAATTACCTGGGCGACCATCGTGATGACCGAACAACATAGGCCACCGATGAAACTGGTGACATAGACCAATTCGACGCAGGGTGCGATGCCCGTGAGGACCCAAACGGCAGCCAGGGGTAAAGACGTGACACGTAACGCCAATCTTCGACCCCTTCTCATTATCCAATTGCCGATCATAGCGCCGAACCATGCGCCCAGCATCGACAATGAAGCTACCCACGAGGCTTCTTGTTGCGTCACCGAGAAAGCCGACCTGCGACAAATTGCGATACGATTACAGTCGACAGGGACTAACGTTATGCGAACGAACCTAATCGTCCTAATACCAGGCCGCGTGTACCGCTCGCGATTAAGCCGGTGAACACGATCGATCGTAACGCATCGATCTTCGTAACCGGTTCAAGGCTAGACCAGTTCGTTGTGCTCGCGATTATTCTCAGCCCGCGTCGAGAATATCGAAACGCTCTCTCGTTATTTCCGTTATTTACGATATCGCGGGAGAAAATCGCGTGTCGACGTGGGTTGCGGGGTGAATTGATACATAACGAACCGATTTTTTCACCGGACGTTCACTGCCACGCGCTCCGTCCGATGCAGATTTATCATTTTATTTAAATTTAACAACCGCTCGCGGGATGTACATAGTAAATGCGCGTACGGATTGTGGACATTGTGGAGGCTCGCTGAACGACTAATGAGTCCAGGGTTTCTCGCTATTTCGCGCGGCGTGCTTCCTTTATAGCATGCGACGCGATAAA
This sequence comes from Ceratina calcarata, assembly GCF_001652005.2. Lineage (NCBI taxonomy): Eukaryota > Metazoa > Arthropoda > Insecta > Hymenoptera > Apidae > Ceratina > Ceratina calcarata. Next base: position 142,385 of record NW_017146590.1, read on the forward strand.
ACGGAATCGCTATCGCGGGGAGAAAGTGTACGCGACGGCCACGGTTGAAAACGAACGCGGTGACGTTAATGCATTTGTTAAGTGAATTATCTCGGATATTTGCCCGCGCTTTATTACCGTCCGGCGAAATATCTCGTCGGGTTTATTTCATTTTCTTATCTGCCGGCCGGTGCTAATCGTTACCGGACGCCACGCGTATATAACTTACAATTACTTAGTTTCGCGGTCCTTGTTACCGCCGCTCGTTCCTCTGTTAAGGTGCGTATCCACTTGTATCCTCGTATCATCGTTCCGTGCGTTCTTTTGTCATATTGTTGTAAAACAAGAAGAGTGAGATAGGAGTTATCATTTCAAATAACAGAACTTATTGATTCTATTAAAATATCTTATATAAATTAATTGGAATTTGTTAAAATACAAACTTGTATTAATAAATTCCATCGAATGATTTCTTATACAGTGATATGATACGAGGATGTGCGGCAAGTAAATAGACTTCTTTACATTGTTGAGATATTTCCAAGTTTATCGAACTCGAAGGGCTACGTACCAGGTGTCGTTGTTTGAAGTCTGGTAAAGATGAGGTGGTTGGTTGTCGAGAATGGAGTCTAGGGCTGGCGAAGTGTAACCCTTTGCCAGGCCCGAAGATAGTGTTCCCATCGACAGTGCTAGGGTGGCAAGCACCTACACAAATACGCGAGTTTTTAGCATTTCTTTCTGTACCCTTCATTACAACCCTAAAATTAAAATGATTGACAGTCTATAAAGACTGTTCTATCAATTATATTTGATGAATGCTTAAAAAAAAGATATTAATCCTGTTCGCATTGCTCGCTGAAAATGAACCATTCCATTCGATGAGACAATCGTAGATTTCGCAGTTTAGATAGAGACGCGGAACCACGAATTCCTTCATCGACAAATATAGGAATGCCCGGTATGCGCATCAGGGGGGGCTGCATATTGCAGCTTGCAACCCGTCCGACAAATTGTTGGCCGCAAATTGAAAGCCAGGCACTACCCCTCGCGAGGAATACTAAACATTTGGACCGGGCTTATGTACGCAGCGATCGTTTCATAGCGGTCGTAGGAGGAAGCGTGACAATGCGAGCTGCCGGGTTTCTCCCGCATGCAGAAACCGCCGATTTTATAGCGCGCGGAGCCGAAATTACGACGCGATGGAATCTCGCGCACGGTGGAATGCAAAACGATGTTGCATCGAGTGAGTATCTCACTCTTCGCTGCGAGAACGTTCGGTCGAAAGACGAACGCGCAGCTGCGTTCCTGCGACGAACGTGAGATTTTCCGATTTCGCGCGCTCGTAAAACCGTTGAAAAATCAGCCTTCGAGACTAAAAGTTGCTCGCGCAGTAACGGCCGGCCATGGTAATTATTTAGAAAAGTTGCGAGCTCATTGTGTACCTAACTCTCGTGTGCCACTGCCTTTTCGCAATGTCTCTGCTTCGCTTGCGTCATCGGTGTTATTTGTGTAACTACAAACATTGTAGTGGCTACTGAACTCGTTCAGACTCCGAGAATATCTGGTGTATCATTCGAGACCGGTGAGACTTCCGGGACTCGCCCACAACCTCGGGCCTTAATGCCTCAAAAAAAAGCCGACAGTTCTTAATATCCGTGACCTACAAAATTTTAACCGCTTCGTTTAATCCCTCGGATCCGGATTCCAAAGTCAAGATTTCTTTTTCCTCAAGTTCTTTCTCTACTGGCTCGGTCGTACGTTGCACGATTTAAATGCGATTACATTCGAATAACTCGCGTTATTATTGCATCAATACGCGTTGCTTATGCATATCTACATCCTTGATTTTGCTATTTGTCGTATGACATAAGAAACTCGTTCGACCGTGCAAATCGCATTCTTGCCATACTCGAACAAAGCTTTTTTCAAAAGCGCTATTTAAAGGTGCGTATCCACTTGTATCGTATCCTCGTATCACTGTCCCGTGTCATCGTTACATTTCTGCCACGAACGAGAAGCGTAGGGACGATATCAACCCGGTCGAACCAGAACCGAGCGAAAATATTCGTGTCAAGGTGTTTGATTTTTCCCGCCGCGTTTCCCTTCCGTTGCCAGCGAATTTTTACACACGTGCGCACGTATGTCGGTCAGCCCGGCGCGAGAATATAATTATTTATGAGCTATAATTGTGGATAATGCAGGGTGTGCCTGCAATTATTGTGCAATTTTGCGCGCGATCCCGTCACGGCAGAGGTTGCTGCTTCGCGTAAAATAAATTGCCACGCTTAAAGATCGCGAGATAAATGCATTAATTCATCGTGAAAGAGGGGCAAAATTGTCAGGCAGGGGTTATTGAATTATGGCCTGGAGATAATTCAATTGCCGCGTAATGCGGTATTGACCACGTTCCTCTTGAAATAACCACCGTCGCTTTTACAATCGCGGAAAGCGATCGCCATTTACCACGCGTCGTTCGCTAAAAGTTTAGTAAATTCCTATAGGAAAGAAGTGGCACACGTTCCAGCTTCTAAATATCTAGAGAATCCCTCCGAGCCTTCCGCGGTGTAATAAATCTTTCTAGCTGAACGTTTCCAACGGTCGACGGGAAAAATTGCAAATTCGATCGTCGCGTACACGGTACAGCTTCGCCTCGGAATCCGTACAGCCGCGTCAGTCGCACCTGTTGTACAATTCTGTCGATATTTTCCGGCCGGCATTAAACTAGCACGGTCAGCGGGTTCTATCGGGTTCCCGCGTCGCGTCCGTTACCGGCTTCAAGAATTTTAACGCCGGTCCCACGTAAATTTGCATAGCCATTCGATTATTATTTTCGCCTCCCACGACTCGACAGGCCGTGAGTCAATCCGTTGTGAGCTATTAAACGCGAGTATGTCGCTAACCCCGTCACCGTACAGGCTTGTCGATTCTGTTGTATGTTTAAAAAATGCTCGAGTGCCGACTTTCTCGGAGATTTTTTATTTAATTGCATAGGTGATACGAAAAGTGACTTAATATTTATCGTTTATTGTTATAAACGAGATTAGACTGCAGATTTTATAAAAAAAATCAAAGTTGCATACAATATTCAAAGGTGTACGGAATATATATTATTATTTTTAATTTCTATATTCGTTTTCTAAACTTACATCGCGAATGTTTCATTCTGATTATTATTATAAACGAGAAGCAATTACGTGACTCATAGTTGTCGATTTACGCGATTCTCTTTCTCCCCGTTGCGATATTGCGTCCAACTGGTGAACCCAGCTTCCCGACGCGTTTAACCCCGTTGATGCCGACGTTCAGTACACGCAATGCGCTCGATGTCTGCGGCCTGCTCGTAGTCCGAGCACTTGCGCGCGTTCATCAAACGCATTATGTCTTTGTTAGGTTCTTTCGGCGGCTGATCCGAGATTAAAATTAAATCAAGAAAGTCCCCGGGGCCAATGGCGTGCAGTTAATACCTAACGATGGGTATGCTCGATATCAGAGCTCGCCCGTTTGATATAATCGCGCGAAGAGCGACGAGACGCGCGGTTGTAACGAAGCAGTTTGGTTCCGTGCTCCGAAATCCAATAACGGGGATGGATACCTAGTTACTGTTGTCGGATGCGATTATCTTCACCGACTAATTGGTGTATAATGGACAACATCAAAGTTAGAAACAGCGTGAACGGATCAGGGTAATTATTTCAGGTCGAGCGTTTCACGCGCCCGGGCATGTTTTGATGCACGACCTGCATTCAATAATCCTGAAATCTAATTCTCGTTGGTGCGCGATCGGGAGAGGGTAAACGGATTTGTATCGCCGGTGTACACGGTTCGGTTTGTTCTGCTTTGCAAATATTGATGGCGCCGTTAGGGGCTCGAACGATAATAAAATGCCGTGACGCTCGCTGGCGTGCAAGCCTTTTATCAACCGCAATATGTATCGCGGCTTAATGGGAATCGCTTTAACACCGCCGATGATAATCCAATTTTATGAGAATTCCGTGAAACTCTCTTTCGATTGATTATAAATAAGTCGAGGGGCATTGGCGTAAGTAGGAGGCTTCATCTTTCACTGTTTCCATTTCGAACTGAGTATTAGCATATTTTTTGTAACAGCGAAATCTTAATGAATACATTTTTACATATTTCGATAATTTATATACTACGCCAATGAAGGCATCTTTGCCAATTAATTATTAGAACTTCTCGAAAATAACAACTCTGTTTCTACGTTGAATCTACTGGCGAAGTTACTAGCCGTAAAGCAGAAGCAAATGCTCCGTGCAAAAGCAAATTGCACCCGTTTCTGGAACACTGTTCTACTCTGAAAGTTCGAACAAACGTTCCCTGCCAAGTGGTATGAATTTCTCTGGTACATGCAAAGCTTTCCGGCGCGCGTTTCTTCTCGGTACAACGTTAAAAGCTCGTTTGCCTGGCCGAACTATGTGTCTCGAGCCGGGTCGATGTTAACTAGGAAAGCCATTAGCTTAAAGTTGTTAGTCGGCTTTGCTCTGGCAAAGAAAAAGTCTCAGCAGGAAAAAAGAACTTGGAAAGTTCTTTGAATATCGGTATTATAAAAATGGTTGATAAACTATCGTATCATCGAGTATCATAGTTGTGTACGTGCACTCTCGTTCATAAATTCTAGTACATATAATAAATCATACAATTAATCAAATAATAAATCCTGCAATAAATCATATAATAAATCATAAAATATGAACTGAATTGATTATATTTCGAGTGAAAGAATCTAAGCAATTTTCGTATAATTAAAAAGTTTATCATTTACTATAATCTTTCAATTGAAACAGTCTTTGGCGGTGACTGATTTGCGATATTTATCAAATGCTCTGATAAACGATAAGCGCTTATAAGTATCCTAAGGCTTATTATGAACTATACAAGCTTTAAACTACGCACTATGCGTTGTGCCAGTGGGAGGTAGGACGTTACAGTTAAAGATGTGCATTTTAAGCTGAGCCACTCAATTAAACTTCGTAGCTATCTTTGTTATTTGCATACCGATATGGACCTTAGCCAAGTACGATTCTCATCGACCGATAGGTCCGGATTGTTCACGATACATACACACTGCCCAGAGAAATGAGCACAGGATAAAATCTTCGGCTGGTAATAATCGCGCTTGCAATGGATTTCACAGGCTGCATTTGGCAGACGTTCTGTTCGCGCGGGAATAGCTTACATGCAGACTTTTAAAACTGTTAAAATGTTAAGGATGTATTGGCTATACAGTCAATCCCAAAAGTTTATGTACCTTAGTAAAACGCATTTCCTATAATTAAAAATAGTGCACTTTTCTTCTAATTTCGATATTTAATGAGTTAAGTA
>NW_017146590.1:149907-157813 GCF_001652005.2 Ceratina calcarata
CTTGTGGGATTGACTGTATAGCCAATATATCCTTAAGAACACAGTTCTTCACCAGTAGATCATAAATTGCAAGTAGCCAATAAATAGACTGCTTAGATAATAATATTTTTCAACGTGTTTTTTTTTAAATGTCTCATGTTGCATAAAAATCAGTAGTTTAGGTATAATTAAGAATAATCGATACCTGAGACATGTGCTGCGGTCTGGTCGCCGTCGAAGTCATGTGTACCACAGAAGCCCTGGGCATTTTAAAGCTGTTTTCGCCCTCGTCGGGCACTGTCGTTACCTGAAACAGCGAAGATAACGATCACACCCTAAGCTTCTAATGTATAGATTTCTAATAACGCAGCATCTAAGAATAATGGAAGGGAATTTTTTTGTCCGACCCCGTCCGTTCGAATCTTCCTCAAACAGACCGTGCTTATCACGGGAATTTGATTTTCCACTTTCGAACGACAATAGACTCTCCGTGGCGGGCAGATTAGTCATGTCGAGTTCACCAGTACGAGTTTATCTCGTCTCCACTTTCAAAGAACGCGAGTCATTTCGAATATGACATTGTTTTTGCCATTTCAACGCCAAATTAAAACTGATCAATTGTAAAATTCAACGATATAGCCAGTTATCATTAATTAGAATCGCTGGATTGACGAATTTCAGGACTTTTCGTGTTGTCCCAACTTGCGATATGTCTCGTTGAGTTCACGATCGTAAACCCTCGTTCGACTTTCTCAGAGTTTGCCGTGCGTGGTAAGCGAGCCGCGTTGTAATTGAATGCTAACAGGGAGAAAAAAAGGCAACGGCTGGCCGAACTTTACGAGCTTCCAGAAACTATAATACAAAGGGAAGCAACTGGACGTGTTGTAAGTAACGCGACCGGCCCACGATAACGTTCTACGTTGGCTACCCATTGTCTAAGGGAGCCGGACAGATAATTGTCCTCCGGTACCAACGGCCAATTGTCCCGCCAACGCGGGTGTGTTCCTGGCCACGGGAAACCGGTGCGAGACTTTTTTCCCCTCGGATACAACAGCCGAGTTACATCTAAATCCCGTGGCAGTCTGTTTAACGTGCACCGCGTGTCTCGCTCGAGTAGGTACTAATAAATTCATGTTAATGTATGTACCGTAATGTGATCTCTGATCAAGTATAATTTAGACGAATGTTTTTCAAAAACGTTTATTTTCGCTTGAAGAGTATAAATGTAGCATCTAGGGGAGCCGGACAGATAATTGTCTCCCGGTTCAAATAGCCAATTGTCCTGCCAACGCGGGTGTGTTCCTCGCCACCGGAAACCGGTGAGCGCGACTTCTTTGCCTCTGATAAAATCTTCAAGTTACATCTAAATCCAGTCTGTTTAACCGCGTGCCTCGACCGAGTAGACACTGATAAATTGACGTTAATGCGTGTATCGTAATTCGATCTCCAGTCGAGACTAATTTACGCGAATAGAAATTTTTAAGAAACGTCATTCTGAATATTATAGAAATAGAATAATTGCCGTGTAGAATCCACTTGACAAGCAGTCACGCTTGTAGCTCGCGTTAACTCGGTTGCTAGTCTATACAGTGAATCTGTCAGACTGGGGGCGTACGCGTTTAGACGATATTGGACAGCAACCGTTTGCTAACCCCCTTAGATATGGAATGAACGATGGTTAACGGTTGTTCGACCTGTCCGTTCCGTTCACGCCTTTCGTGATTTACACCGGACTGGTTTCACCGGTGACAAAATTTCGCTCTCGCCAAACGACACTCACTACCAAGACGACAATGCCAGAACTACCTTTCCCTGTATCGCTGCTCGGCCATGTTAAGCTTTATACTTTATCGGGACTTTTTCGTATGATTTATGTCGCGATCGTCCGGCAACTGGTATCGTTCCACCCTTAAGCCCGGCTCAGGCGCGTGGGCTTTGATAAGGGAATTTAGGAGGCGTGTACTCATGCCAGGCCGCGGCCGCGATATTCCATTTCCAGCTATCGACACGCGAAGAACTTTCGCGTCTTTTTGTATAGGTTCGCGCATAGTTTATTGCAACAGGTTCGCGTTCCTGTAGCTATGTAATTATAAAGGAGAGGCTAGATACCTTTTATAATTGAGATACCGCTTCGACTGTTCCTTAGTCTCGTACACAATGGATCGAATAAATTATTACCGGCGCTGTCTTCTACCACCCACGCCTTTATCTTTCACGTCCTCGTTAAATATTTTTTTACGAGGATCATTTGTCTCGCATCAGTGAAAATCGATTTCTAATCATTCGGATATATATTTAATTAAATTCTTCTTGATGTTCAAGGAGGATTTGATTTTTAAATTATACGCATTGAGAAGATGCGATTAAAGAGTGGCAGTGTCAAGAGGGACTGGGGGCCCAATGGGACTCAAAACACAGTCAGTGATGCTTTTTTCGGTACCGTTAAAAAAGAATTTGATTGTAAAGTTACGCGATTAAAGATCGATACAAATGGTTGATCATTTCTTTGCGGACGGCCCCTCTTTTCTTCTCTACACCTCTGTTCGATTTTCGCGCATCGTTCCTCTATCTACACTCGGATTCGACGACACTTTGCTCGCAGGCAGTTGGGCTAGCAGCCCTATTTTCAATAACCGACAAGATAGCAGATAAGCTCTCCCTCGCTCGCGATTTCTCACGTTTTCGCCCCTCGGGCCACCTACCCCGAGGGATTTATCCCTCGAACGCTCGCCTCCAGGTTTGTGGAGCACCGTGCCTCTCGAAATCAATATCTTCGGGACGGCGCGACGCGGTGCGGCGCGGCGCGTTCCCGTTGAAACGATCCTATCAAAACCGATTTCGAAGTCGAAACGCGCGTATCCACTTGTCGTACCCTCGTATCGTATCATTGTTACCTATCATAATTAACCTTTGACCCTTGTATGTCATGCTAGAGATGACAATACAAAATTTGAATTTTAATCCTATAAAAATTATAATACGTAATAAAAAAAATCAAGTATAATAAATTATATAGCAAAAATCATGAATTGTTGCAATGATAATTCTACTATAAAAATTATAATACGTAATAAAAAAAATCAAGTATAATAAATTATATAGCAAAAATCATGAATTGTTGCAATGATAATTCTCACTGACTGAGCCTACATGTTTTACAATACGTCATTAAACTTATGTATATGAACGGATGCAATGATGATCCGATAGGATATGAGAGATGTGGATATGTATCTGAATCGAGTCCCCTCGGTTTGGTGCTCGTCATTATCTTCGGCGAGGACGACGTCGTGTGGAGCATCTTAATTGAAACGATTCAGCGACTACGTAAATTTGAACGCGACGCCAGAAGCGATGGAACGAGTTGTATCTGGTGTTATGGTCTATAATATATTCCCGATTTAACCGAGTAGTTTAGTGTCTTTGCGTCGGTATATAGTACGTCGTTTCGTGAAAATATAGTCGCTCAGAATTATGTGAGTTTCTAATATTTTTCGTGGTATACGATCGGAATCATTATTGTTAAACAATGTTTGGCATTAAATTTTGTTATCTATGAGAATGTATTCTAATAGTATTAATAGTAACCCTAGTATCATCAAATTTATTTTAATTTAGTGGCTTGTTCGAACGCTTTCTAGTTTGTCCTTTGTAGTATATAAAAAGAATTTATAGGAATTTTTAGGAATAGTAAAAGCAATAATTAAAACGCAGGATACGTAGATAAAAATATATAATTATTTATTATTGTCATTGATAAGATATTTAATGAAATGCTAGATATATTTTCTAGGCACTTCAGTACATGAAGTAGTACAACAAAGTACATGAAATTGAATAATATTTATTATTGTTTTACTTATTTTAATTATTCACTTCATATTATAGCTTTTGAGGTATGAACTGTAAAAGAATGCTTTGTATGGAACGGTGTAGTACACTTAGAAATTCTATTTGGCCATTTAATAGGCGCGATTAAATCTACATTCTCTGACTGTTACTTGAAAACATTTTCTTAAAAGCTTTATAATAAAATCACTGAAACGTGTTTCTATCGTATTTTCTTAGTCAAAGAGTTACTGGGGATTGTATAAAACGAAAAGAGGAGCTCTCACGATTTATACTCGTTGGAAGATTAATCTGAATAGATGAATCTGAATTTGAGGGAGTAAGTATTCCAGGGCACGGCGCCGGTGGATACAGAGCAGCGGGTTGGATAATATTTTCCCTTTCCCTTGAACGTTAGCCCCGAATAAAAGCGAAGCATGTGCCTCGGAGGATCCTCGGGGTGTCTGCGATAGTGCACGCTTAATAAGAATTTCATGCCGAGATTTAATAAGAGATGCCGCGAAGAATAGCAGCCGCGAGCCAAGCGGTGTTGTCCTCCGATCGTTTGGTTCCACCGCGGCGTAGGAAACCTAACACCTAATTGCTGATTTTCTTGATAAACGGAAACGCTCCTCGCGAGGGAATCAGAGGATCGACCATCCTGTTCCTTTTTTAAGCAAAACAGGCGGGAATCTATTTCTGTAACCCTTTTAACAAATTTTTTGCCACGGTTATCTCGCTGCATTTGAAAACTATCAAACTGTCAGAAGAACGACTATGTCTGCTCGAAACAAGTTGAACACACAATTTGCGTAATACCGCTACTTCGTTACGCGTTTCATTGCTCAACGTAAATTCATTTCGACGGGACGGTAGCAAACAGACTTCTCGTTCTTTGACACACATTTGACCACTTTGAATAGACCATCTGTCTCTGGGCTTCATTTATAATCGCGAACAAAGTTCTAACGTTAATATATTATACCGGCTGCGTATGACGTGTCACGCACGATCGCATCGAGAGATCTCGACAATAAAATGTCACTCATTATCTACAGGTAACTAACTCTTTACCGGCCCTCGCCTTCTCGATTTCGACACGCGAAAATCCACGCGGCCGGCAATTACATACCCATCGTCGATCACCGTGAACGGATTACTCAATAACGAGCCGTCGACAACGATTCGAACCGCTATTAATTATATCAGGCCCCGACGAACGAAATAATTTGCTCCCCTCGTAGGCGTTCGCATGCACGATGAATACGATCGTAATTTCTCGGTAATTGTCTCGCGCAAATTAGTTTATCGTGATGAATAAATGTACGAAACGGGGACGACGGGTTAAGAAAAGTCGTGTTACAGTAGAAATGCAGCTTTCGCAACGCTAATGCCTTAATCCCTCCACGCCGATTCCTGCATTCTCATTGCTATCTATCTCTACGGTCATCATACATTTTCTATTCGAGTTATTTTTCACTGCTTTATCGTTCATTCACAGTTTTCCGAAAATTACCATTTCCTCCTTTATTTCGTGAATTGAATATCGAACAAACTTTTAGGGCGAGCATTTTAAATTATTCTTTATTGATTTTGATACAGTCCTATAAAATTGGTTTAATTCAATGTACCTATTCACTCTCTCATGATAAGTGCATAAAAGTTTCCCATTTCGAATAGTTTCATTATGTATATTTATGATTTTCTAAACCGCAAATCCTATTTATGAAAAAACGTTTTTCAAGTAACGACACGACTGTTTAAAATTAATGGTTGGAAAGTTATTTATCGCTTAGAGTCTGCAACTATTTCCTTTTAACAGAGTGCTTTATAGTCCACTCGTTTTCATTCATCTTGTCCTCGCACCTGTTTCTCCCTCGCGTTCCTTCGCGTTTGTCAATCGTTCGATCAGTCCGTAAAGACAGGGGCTTGCCACACAGTTACAGTTACTGGCGTACGCGAGTGATTTTGAATTCGAGCCATTGATAACGCTCGTCCTGGCTCACTTTTACCCAGGGATATTCTTTAAAACTCCATTCCCATCGCTCACTGTTCGCTCGCTAAGAGCACGTCATCTCCACGTTGGTACACACGCGCACGGAGCTACCGCGCTCGTTGTCAGACACCGTCCCGTCGTCTGCATAGGTACGAAACACTCTCTGGCTTTGCAGATAAGCCACGCCGCGCTGGTTTTACTCCCTCGAACCAACGGACTCTGCTTGTTCTCCTCGAGAAGACAAGAATCGAAAAAATAGCTGCTCGGTATTTATAATATCCGTGGACTCCGTGGAACCGGCTCGATCGATTAAACGTCGGGAAGCTCGCGGCTACCGGACGGCTTTTAATTTCCACCAGCCTTTTATCTTGCTCTTTATGTATCGCGAATTTTTTAAGCGAAATTGAATTCTTATTAAAAGAGATGAAGCGTAAATGGAAATTCGTATCCATCCTGCGAGCTCACGGTGCGTCCGGCATTTTGTGTATCTTCGCATATTAAATTTTTCTAATAACGAAATACAAGCGGAGAGAGTCAAGCGGATTTCGTTAACGAGCTCCTTCTGTATTCAACGCGAGTCAAAAGAGAATGTCTACGTTCTTTACGAAATTAGTTTCTAGAAAGAGAACCAAGAATGCTCGTTTAAAAACCTTTCCTCGTACGCCTTTTATTCATGGGACTGCAGAAGAATTAACGTTCACCCTCGAATAATAAACATATCGTAGATATTATTATGAATATTATTATTTATGCTTCTTCGTGACTAGATAATATCGCGGTTTACTTAATTATAAAGCTCGACTTTAAATTCGCTCCAATTAATTATCGCTTGTATTTTTTTAATGATACGCAGTGGTGTTACGATACGAAAGTATGATACAAGTGGACACGCGTCGTAACGTTACGCTTCCGTCCGCGGCGGGCGATCGATCGAGCCGAAAGCTGCAGCCCTGCTTCGCGATCGTTTCTCAAGTTTTTTCTCGCAAACCGGAACTATGTTTCTTGTTCTTGGAGTCGTGCAAAAAGGGACAATAAGATATGGAGGTACGGTTTCTGGATGAAGGAAGACCGTACATGCTTTTTTAAAGAATCGTGAAGGAAGCTGCGATAAGGTGTACCTTCTTACGTTTCGCTTCTTATCTTCCTTTGCATGTTCAGAGAAAAATGGTCGGGAAAAAAAATTGGTTCATCTAAAATGTCTCGTAGAGACGCGTATAGCGTTCGAATTTCGCTGTACGAATTTCTTTTCTATAAACCGGTGGAAAGAGTTTCGCGATGAAATTGACGATGCGAATTTCCGATGCTGAAATATCTCGCGTATCCGTCGTGTTTCGAGTTCCAACCGGAGGATCGAATTTACCGATGCGAGAGAAAGAAGGGAGACGGTCAATGGTGGAGCGAGAGGGAATGACACGGAGGGAGAGGAAGACGTATCAATTCGAACGGATGGGAATGCAACCCCCGCGCGCTCAGTCGGAGTAATGAAATGCAGCTTACACCCCGTATTTTACGTTTTATTAGGCTTCTCCCATCCCTCCCGATGCGGTGGCCGGGGGGCTGCTTTTACCGTCGCATTCGGGTCAAGTGGCTATGAATATCTGTATCCAACTGTGGCCGTCTAAAGCAACCGACCAATTTGTCTGCCATATTTCACCGCCTTCCCGCCGGCTCGTATTTTTCCACCTGCTCCTTTTCCCCCTTTTTTTTTCCCCTCTCTCTTCAACCGACGACCGTTTATCGTGTTTGTTTCGCGAGACGTCGCGTCGCGTCGTCGTGGCGGTAGCGACAAGGGAATAAGCAAAAAGGAGTGGAAGCAAGGAACTGTGGAATAAAGACGTGTATCCACTTGTATCATACTTTTCTATCGTATTGGTATTGCTTGTCATTATGGACTAGCAAGCGTGACATCAACTTGGTTATTTCAAGTACACCTGACCCTCCTTTTGTACAGTGTAAACCTAGCCAGTAAAAGAAAATCGTGTAAATAAAGTCATGCAAATGGTGATATATAAAACTCGTTTTAGAAGACTAAATGAAGAGCAATTTAAAACAGGAATATGTAATCACTAAACTATTTTATTTAATCATTGCAGTACATATTGG
>NW_017146590.1:158831-160698 GCF_001652005.2 Ceratina calcarata
AATATGATGAGGAAAATTAATGAACTAGAAAATGAAAAATAAAATAATAATATTTTGTTAACAATCGTGCAGCTTTGAATAAATAGAAACCGTATAAACAAATAAAATCATGTAGAGGCAAGAGTGGATTATTTAATTATTTATTGAACAATTTGATAAATATTTGAAACTACATATTAATTATACGAGATGTACCTATATCTCGGTCCACGGTAATAAATTCTCGTGGAATTATGAATCGACGCGGCGAGGATGATTCGATATAACGAAGAGGGTGCATCTACCCGGTAATCCTTGCGCGCCGGGACGCATTCGGGTTGATGGGTAATGACCAGAACTCGATTTGAGTCACGACCCAGGGTTACGAGCCTCACGGCCTTTCCCCTGGCCTCTTTCAAACTTCACCTCCTTCCTGCAATCTCTGTTGACTCTCTACTTTTTTCCTGCTTGAACGAAGGATGAGAGGCTGACAACTATTATTAATCTGTTAACTGGATACAAAAAAATTAAGCATTTATCAAATAACGTGCTTCTTGGATTACTAAAAGTATAAGTGCAATGATACAAAAATGCATTTCAAATAGAAGCTTCTTTTATGTTATTCATTTCTGTTTTTGATTAATTATTTTACTTTTGTACATCATATCGTTCTTTCATAAATATATAAAACACGCGACAATAATGAAAGAAAAAAGAAATAATCGGGGCTAAACTATTAGCAATTTTTCTCTCGACGTAACAAGTTAAAAACAGACTCGTCTCTTCTTTTTCCCGTTGCACTTTCCGGGTCGTTTACGAGCAGTTTCGGGCGTACCGTTGTTAAAGCGCGTCATTTATCAGGCGGTGTTGCATTTGTTAGGGTAATCGATCCAAGGAAGATGCGGTGAAACGCGTTCGTCATCCCGCGTGACTGTACGGTTTTAACTCGAACAGTCGAAGTTTCTGCACGCAGTTGCACCGCCTCGGATTATTTCCGACACACCTTTCGCGCGCTCCAGAATACAATCCTCCGTTGTACAGAGGGTTCGTCTCTCTTCCGCGATACCATCGCATAATCCTCGATCTCGCTGCATGCGTACGTTAGGTTAATTTCAACCTTTGGCCTTGAATTCACGCGACCAGACGCCTATGAATAATACAAGTCGCGTTTCGTCCTCCCAGCATCCCCGATACCGAGTCATCCGATCGTAAGTCATCATCCACAGGCCCTGCTTCTTCTCATCTCTTCTCGGTTTGCGTTTGTTTCCATCTGCTCTTTACTAAATTTGGACAGTAGCATGCTTCCGCGAAGATTCACGCGTTAAGAAAATAAACGCATTCTCTTCAGTCGGTGTCACTCCCTCTCTCATTCTTAAATGTTTATTGACTTCTGAAAGATTTCTCCGTCTCGTTAGATTTTAAAACAAAGAGCATCGGACGTAAACTATACCAGTCCATTAGCGAGGGTGAAAGGGGTTGACGTCTTATTGAAATCTATTATACGTGTGTGTTACACATCAATTCGATTTGGCGACGTTTTCATTGCACCTTGTTCGGCTATTTTCATGACTGGCTTTCATTAACTGTCCTCGTGCTTTACTCGCGCGAGTGTAAATCCCTTTCTTCATGGCTACCAGTTGGGATGGTTCGGTTGCACTTGGTCCTCTTGGCCACCGGCATCGGGCCTTTTGTTACCCACCCAAAAAGAAGCTGTGCCGCAGAAATCCGAGCCAAGAATAACTTGTACGCCCGGTGCCACGTGCCCTGTGTTACTCTCTTCTTCGATGTAGTCTCTCTAGACTTTAGTAGAGTCCACAGTCTAGGCTGGACCGCGGTTTTTTATGTAAAATGATACAGTTCTGATAATCAGTTTAAGGATGTATTGGCT
>NW_017146590.1:160810-176375 GCF_001652005.2 Ceratina calcarata
TCCGACGTCTGATTTCTTTTTAAAAAATGCGTTTCTAAAGTGCATAAACTTTTGGGATTGACTGTATAGCCAATACATCCTTAAGAAATGCATTTAATTATTCTGATAAGAATTGCTATATGTTCTTTTGATATTTTGTTTATTCTTGGCCATCGTATGCAACATTTTTGTATGGCGCATACCAATTGGAAGATAAATGAAATTTCTGCAGTCGGTGTATTATTACGAATAGCTGACAATCTTCTCAACCCTTGATTAGCAGGGATCATGTTTCCGCAATCTCGCGCCATCAATTTCTCCCACACCCCGACAATTATGGGGTTTTGTGATAGCTATATCATGCAAGTGGTTTTAAACAACGGAATCTCAACAGAATAATTCCAATTAATAAGATTTTATTAGATCCACTAATGATTTACTATTCAAGTATGGGTCAATAATTTAGTTTAAACTGCAGTTATGCTGGAAATATAAAAAATATGGGAAAAATTAGAAGTGTAGTATGAATATTTCTAAAATCTCGATTCGGATTACTTTTTTCAATCGATGTCGTGGAGGCATAAAAATTTGTAGTCTGCTCATTGCACTTATAAACGCGTGAAGGATGTTTACCGGAGACGAGAGCAATATTTAACTCAGTTCGTCGGACGTGCACACGAGAGAGACTGGTTTCAAGGCAAGACGCGAGGGCAGGCGGAGAAGTAGTCAGAGTCGTGAGCTGACCGTAGCGAAGAATTATCCGTCCACGTGGCTCGTGATCCATGAATAAACGGCCCGGTCTACCGACACCGGTCGTGGACGTCGTTTTGGAGGCCCGGGTGTCTCTAGCCTCTTCCGTTGATAAGTAATCTTCGCTACGACTCGTGAGAGGGGAAAAAAGGAACGCACGTACGTATCACTCGTTCGATGCGTCGCGTCGCGTCGCCTGCACTCGAATGCACCGCTAGGCTCGCGCAAAGAAACGAACGTCGCGTGCTGATAGCACCACCGATCGGTCGGTTAATTAATTATCCTCGCGAGACAGCTGCTTTTTATCGAGTCTCCCGGTTATCGTCCGTATTTTTTGTCTCGGCCCCAACTTATTCCGGAATCGAAGGCTCGCAGGACGTCCAAGGGTATCAGGTTTGATGTTCAATTTATTCTGTTTTCCAGCGCGAGTCATATTCGTTTGAAACGGTTGAAAATAATGTCCTCGAAGGACGATGGGCGCTGGGAACGATTTCGTAATGGGACTTCTAAGCTTCGTACGTGACGAGCTGATATAAAATTTCCTTGATTAATAGCATTCTAAGAAATGCTCTTTATCTACCATCCCGTACGTGCTCGGAGAAAATAGTTCACGCGAAAATGGTTCTTCAACCTCTACACTGAACAAAGATCTCGCGTCATCATTTTTATATAATCGCATGAAAGATCAAAGGGATGAAAAGCTTGAAAAGAGTCGCGACAGCGCGAGTCGGTACATCGGTTTTTTTTCCCCGTTACGAACGATCAGCTAGCTTCGCGTGAACTTCCCTTAACGCTCTCGCACGAAATCTAAAAGTGTCAAAGAAAGTCGGAACGATGTTCGAAGTCTAATTCACTCAAACTACGTGATCGGAAATCGCAGCCGAACGTCCGATCGACGACAGTCGTTTCTCGTTCTATGAACACCGTTAGGCGACGACTACCAGCACTGTTCCACGCTCGTTTCGCATTCTATCCGCGCGTCACGCCGTGCGGGGGTATCGTTTACAGCGCACGTAACACGATGTACCCACGATGTAATTTCTCTGTCAGCGGAGACGAGGCTGCGTCCACATACGTCGTCGTCGACGACGTCGCGGCGCCCTTCTCGTTCCTCCGCTGCATTTATAGGGTTATACGCCTGCTTCGCCGTCGCGTCGTGTACGTACGGATTCGGCACGCGTTCTTCAAGCCCGTCGACCTCTCTAAAGGTATCTATTCATTTGTATCGTGTCTTCGTAACGTACCATCGTTGCCTGTGTTTGTAACTAAGCGCACTGTTCGTAAGTCTTACGATGTATTGTAAAACAGAGCGAGTCAATAGTCATTATGGTGTTCAGTTTGCGATAAAGAATCAGAGAATGCGTTATCTTCGTCTTTTACCAGGAACAAATGAATCGATATGAATTATTTTTGTTCGAAGAGGAAATGTCTATGCCCGGGTCTCGATATCTGAATATTTCGGTCAGATATTTTGGTGAACTACCGACTGACAGATTTCACGTTATAGTGACCCACATTAAACCCTCGTGAATCTTCAGTATGGCATTCGAACATTGAGTAGTATTTACTATTTACGTAAGTACGTTGCGTAACTATCGTAGCGATTACAAGACCACGATTGATCGATCGCGTCAAGTCGACATTTCGCATCGTTCGAAATCGCATCGAGCGCGCCTTGGATCGTGACCTGTAATCGTCGGCGCTACATTCGAACCGGAGCACGCATTGTTCTCTGCACGCGGCTCCCTTTTTTCATAATTTCCACTGTCGCAATTTTTTCCCTTCTCATTTCGGAGAACCGTTCCGTACCAGCGGAACGATACGATGGTACGGGGCAATTGTTGATCGCGACAAATGAGAACAGACAGTCTGGAAATCGTACATTTCGGTCGAGCGTTGGGCGCCTACAGGCGAAGTCGTTTAAAAATAAATCCTAGCGTCTCTGCAACCCATCACAGGCAGATACGAAACCGGCGAACGGGTGTTCTACATTTCACCTGGTCGCGTCTAGTTCGACTATGCCGTCGTTAATTGAAGACATCGCAGCAAGACACGCACAGTTTCATTTTGAGTAACGTCGAATAAATGATAAAAAACTTCTTATACAATTATTGCTTTTATTTGACATTAAAATGAGAGAACTAATTAAAAAAGATATACTTTCACAGTATTGAGTCTTATTTTTGATGGATTTTTCAAATCTGCATAAAATATTTAGTAACTGCAGGTCTAAAATTTGCAGTAAACGATCTCATCGGAATTACATCAAACTTGCACTAAAAATTTCTTCCTACGTATATTTCATGCCACAACTAAGAAACTGTAATTTAAATCTCATCACTGAAACGTCTTCAGTTGAATCCCACCTCTCCATTCTTTTTCGAATGCTACAGATTCTGCTGATCTCATTTGCGGTATTAAGGCAGAATCCTTTCCCGGGAAGCTGAGAAGAAAAATTTCTCAAATCACCGAATTTGAACGCTTCTCGTGAGAGATATTCGAAAGATCGAAGGCCCTTCAAAGACGTTTCATCGCGACACCGAAAAATCGTGTAGACGAATGTTCTCGGGCGTGTTCCTCGCGGCGTTCAAATATTTGCGGCTTTCGCATCCGAGCTACTTTTCCTCGCGTTTCCCGGGAAAATCTCGGTCGCAAGCCTCCGTTTTTTCATGAGGATCATCCTACAACCGCCCACTGGTACACTTCTTCCTTGCGGGTCTTGCGATTAGATATTTACACACGAAGTTAGACTCTCTTCATTTTACCTACCGTTCAATTATCATCAGCACACAGCTGGTTTTATGCATTTACATAAAAACATAATGAAGACGTACAGAATATCAAGAGTGAAACGTATATTATTATTTTGAAAAAATAAACAAAATTCTTATTCAGAGATCATTTTCGAGATTTGCATTAGAAATGTTTTAATTTGCATAAAATTTCACATTCTAATCGTAAGACGATTGGATTCACTCTTACTAATTGAAGGAAATGGGAAATTACAGGAAAACAATAATGATTGATGCTATTGAGTTTACGATTTAAGAAAGGAAAGTACACTGCGTGTCTGATGGATTTGCGGAAAAATTCGATGTCCAGGAAATATAAAGAATGCATTTAATGTGCAAAAGTATGAATTATGTATAAGCATAAGCAAACGTCATTCCGTTTGAAGTCCCAATATAAATGTCACTTATTAAATTGGCATCACATATTCCGCTGTCTATTAATATAAATTTATTCGTTATTGAAGAATTGTATGGTCATAAGACAATTGAATTGGGTAATTCGTTTGAAATGTAATTTCGGAGCGGCACGACGTACTCGAGGACGTCCGAAGATCGAAACCGATGCGTCGATGTGTCGGGTGTCACGGAGATTAAAGTGAAATGCCGTTCACGCAGTAACGGAAGTCATTCACTAGCACCGCAGACGGGATACTCTAAATGTGGAACGTCGAGTGGCCGTCGACTTGAATAAATAATCGGCTTTTACGAGCGTGGAATTGGCTGCTGCCTTTCCACCGATCGTTGACGATCGTCAATCGATTCCACTCGAAAAACAACCTTCAATCTTTCTATCGATTTGCCAATTTTCCCACCAAGAGAGCTCGATCTGTTAATCGAATAAAATAACAGGTGTCACAGCTATTTGGAATGCTTGAAACATTTCAATTTATTATCAGGTGCATGAATAATTGTATTATATATAATAATTCTTTATCAGAGAAATGATTAATAAATTATAATTTATTATGGCAAATTGCTTTCATTAACGTGGGGTGTGTCACTTATTACGTATAAAAAAAGTGCAATTTTTTGTACGCCTAATTTGGATTAATGAAAGAACAAAATTGTTGATAAGAAGAAGTAATCGTGAAATGAATTTGAATCATAAAATAAATCGGTCCTTTGTCACGAAAAGCGTGGAAGAATCGATTCAGCGTCGATTTCGAGCGTCACCGGGCCGTCATCGTCGCGCCGACGGAGATAACTGCTGAGAATAACGTTTTCTATGCCCCAGTTTGAACGGTAATCGCACTTTTGGTTTCTTCTATTCAGCATTGTGCAGGCCGAACTATCGCTACCGCATACATGCATAACATGCACGCTCGCACACAATCGGGACTTGGAAACAGCGATGCCACTTTTTACACCATACCTGCGCCCCTATTGTTCTACCCGAGTTTTTCAAACACCCCGTTCGAACTCTGACATTGGCCTCCTCGCGCGCGACTCAGTTTTATTATAGTAGCCGACTATACGCGTGGACGAAGGTGCTCATATCGGCCGTCGAGCTTGTCCAACCCCTTCCCGACACCTGATGCTTCATAGTGATCGGAACTTGGAAAAATATTTAACGGAAAGTGAAAATTGATAATTTTATGCACTTATATGAAAATTATAAGTAGTGTGTATATAAAACCACCAAAAGTTCATATCATGTTTATTTAAAGTAGATTTTTTAAATTGACACTCTAAATATTTTATCTTGCATCGAAATCTGCGGTCTATGTACGATAAGTAGATTGCAGATGTTTATGCAAATTCTCATTTTCACAAATAAAATTGAAGAAACGAAATGCATACATTTAGATATTGGTTTTCTCTTTTAACTATCATAAACTGTATTTTACTATGGAAATTTTGTATTTCTATTAAATTATTTAAATTTCATACATGCATAAACATCCGCAGTTTAATGATAAGAACTGTACAGGCCATTACCCGTGATTCATTATCGGATACAGTAATATATTATTTTATAAATGGCTGTTTATTCTGGTTTTCAATACGCGAAAGGTAGGAGGAAAAATGTGTGACAAGTATCGTAGTATGACTCATCGTATTGCCTCCTGATTAAAATAGAAAGTAACAATCGCAGGAAGAGAAACCGTTACAGATAATAAAAGTATTTAGTATTTAGCAATTTCACGGGTGAAGAGAGTGCGGCCAGACTGTATTAGAAATCTATTAGAACGAATCGCGAAGAAGCCGGCGTGCCCCAGAGACGCCTGAGCACCGCTGAACCATAGATGGGTCCCACGTACACGCGTTCGATGTATTCAAAGGTGCAACCCTTTCATTAGCGTGTGGGCCACGCGCTCTATTATCCCCGACAAAACACCCGATTCCATTGTCGACCGTCGAACAATGCAACGTGTCGCGGTCACGTGTTCCACTTTCGATCGTTATTCGCGAAGTGTGCGCATAAAATTGGCAAATTCACGCGCGAGGATGCGGTCGGGGCGTTCTTTTAACAGCTGTCGATACCGCTCGCGCGAGTATCGAAGAATTTCATCGAGGAAACAGTCACTTTTCCCCGTTTGATTTGACTCGACGCGTTTGCCAATTCTTTCTGCTCGCGGCCCTCCTTTATCCTGTTCGGCACCGTGGCGGGTCGCGTGTCGACAGAATTAAAGGTCGACTAAATGGAAAAATCGCATCGCAACGGCGGCGCGCTGCTACAATTTGCTGAATAAATTGGACGAAGTGTTTGATTGATCCGATTTTATTGGGCCGCGTTGCCGGGCTCGCGACAGCTTTGACAGCTGTCGCGGTACAGTCGTGTTCTCCTGGTTAGATAAAAGCCTTTGCGAAACGATCATTTCCTACTCTGTTTCGATCGGCGTATCGCACAGGTCCCGATTTAACACCGCCATCAGCTTTTTCGCGCGCCATCGACCTGTCGTTACCAATGAAATTTTATGCGACTTTAATGTGTCACTTGAAATTATTCAGCATTCATTGATTTCATATTAAAGACATGGTAAAGAAATAATCTTTGACTCGACGTGATCTTCGTCGGATAATGAATTCATACACGTTTTAATAAAATCGTTTAATGAAACGACGTTCGATACGATACTTTTTGTCGACTCATTCTGTGTGTACGTTTCCCTTTGTTTGCATGTTCGCATCGATCTTGAATAATGTTCAAAGGGAATCTCGAAAGGGTGGAATTTTTAATACCGTTTTGATGTTTCGTTAACAAACGATCAGTGTATGGGAGCAATAGAAGTGAGTAGAGAAACAAAAATCGTAGGAGGGTTCGACCGGTTCGAAATACCTCCCTCACGATTTGGAATAAAGGGGGACCGGATAAGAGGGTGGCAATCGAGCCGATGAATATGCAGAAAATTTCGTTGCTTTGTCCCGGCAGTCGAAAAAGAGAACTTGAAAAAAGCTGAGCGAAAACGGTTCGTGGCGATCAGCTCGGCACGTGCTGCTCGCTGGACAAGAGGCAAATTACGTCGCGCACCGCCGCGGACCGATTCTTCTCTCCGTTTGCAAACATACTTGTGTTGCAGCGAACACGGAACAAGGCAAATCTCCGAACGGGAACAGCGGCGCGGACAACGAAAATATTAGCCGACAGTGCGGCCACATTCTTCAACAGATTACCTGTTTCGCTTGTACTCGGTAGTCCGTGCCCGCGCACGGTTTTCGGCCTTCGAATAATGAATTCACTGCCACTTTAGCATCGATTGTGTTCCACTGTTATGCTAATTCAAACCGGCTCGCGCCTGTCGGCCACTGATTAACGAACCAAACTTCTATTCTTAGTTACCTCAGATTCTATTTTATCGCCTCTGTCTTTCGTTCAAGTAACTTCGATATTAATTAGTCAGATTGTGTTTCAACCTCTCGACACTCCTTCATCGTGCAGCTTCACCTGCGCTTTGTTAGCCATTTAATATCGAACACTTTCGTCGCGATCTTCACCGTCAACGGTGCTCTACTTCAATTTACTATTCAGTTTTCGTCACGAATCCCGAGGCGAAGCGTTTCGCGACACGTACGCGTGGAGAGGATCAAGAGCGATACGGATCCACGGTCCCGGTTTCATCACAATAGGAAACGACTGTCGAGTGATACTTCCGACAAGGCAATCCACTGAAATAGATGAAGATACTTCTCGCGGCGCACGCACGTGCACGAACTTCGCTTTCCCCCCTACTTTACAATCAAGTGGTCTCGGTATGAAAAAGCGAAATCACTTGAACTTGCGAACTTTCTGCAACAAGTCTACCTCGATTTTTTATGCATCCACTTTTACAGTTAGACAAAACAATTCCCGACCCGCTTGGTACGTGCAGAAATTATATTAGTATAAATATCTTTGTTGAAGCACGTAGTTGAACATTTGGGTGATGGTTTTTTTCTTTATTCAAAAATGTTTTTATGACTTGGTACCGGTAAGGGTTTTATGACTCTTTATTCTTGTCAGAGTTGGTCACCGTTTGGGGTCCAAATGTCTTGCGGATCGTGACCATGATTTAGGAACAGATGTCGTCTTTTATGCACCGTAAAGTGTCGGTTTCTACTCCACCCAAAATGTACCTAAATGTACTCGAACCAGAAGTGTACCCCTAATAAAATTAAAAAATCTTGCTACCTTGCAGTTAACCTCAGAGAATTTCTTAGAACTTTCCATTTATTAATCGACATGAAGAAAAATTCCTACTGTACAGATTTCCATGAAACACGACTTAAAACTAAAAATATGAATTCATTTTTTAGAAAATTATAAAATCGCTATTCTTAAAAATATCTTGTCTAGTTTCTATAAAGAAAGTTGCCACTGCATAATGCGAATTTAAATTTTATATTTAAGTGGGAAATCGTTTAGGGTAGCTGTAGTATACGTCGTCAGTAAAATTATACATAAATCATAATAAATCGTATAAAAATCATCACGTATAATAAACAACATAAAATCATTATAATTGAAAGAATTCTCGTTTTCATTAAAACCGGTCTGTGAAAATTATTTATATTCAATTCGAAGTAAAATTTTATTCAAATCGTTTACGCAACGGTGATACGATACGATACGATACGCAGCATAAAGTCTAACAGTGTTTGATAAATTTTCTCGTTTTCCTAGCAAGGCCATTCATCACGTTTCTCTAGCATCCACTTCCTGGAGGCTCGAAGTTAACGATTTCCTCATAGAATTCGGTGGCTCAAAGTGGCGTGATCAGGCGAACGCATTACGCGTTTTGTCCGACGATTTCATTCACTCTCTTTCGCGCTCATTCACCGCGTCGCGCTCTTTCATCGGAGGTCGACGTCGAATGAATGGAGACGCGTGATCCAGTTGATTTATTCGCTTCTTCGGGCATTACAAAATGCATTACCGGATTGTTTCGCTCGTCTAAGGTGTTGCCTGCGAGAGATTTATACCGCGCGCCGAGACCATCTTGAAAGGGGCGTATTTCCGTGATATCGCGATAGAAAAAAAGACTAGGTGAACGGCCGATATTAGAAGTTGATTATATCGATGGTTTATGGGGCGTTTTCGCTTGTCGTCGCGCGCGTGTAAAATTAATCTGCTTTAATATATTCCGTCGCGGGGCCAGTCAGATATCGGAGGATTTATAGTGTTGTCAATGGGAAAGTAGCAGAAACTCTGTGTACGTACGTATGTACGTTTGCGTTTGTTTTTGTTGCTACGTGGAACGCGGAGATACTGAAAGCGCGCCAAAGATATTGACTCTGTTTGTTCGCCGGATTCCTTTTACCATTGCTTTGACCGTCCGATTTATGGAATCGATCCGGTCCGGAGACGTTAGATACCAAGAATTTACGACGTCTAGGTGTTCCTCGTCTTGGATATAATTTACGAAACACAAAGGCTCGGTTCGCTTTAGTTTCGTCGTTAGATCTCCGCTGGAGTCCTCCGTGTCACGGACGCTTTGAAATTTTATTTCCGTCGGGAGCGATCATCGATTCCGCCGTAGAGAAGTGTTTGCAACTGGTCCACGTTAACATGTGTCCCTGTCGTCGAGAAAACTTGAACGGGCCAACCGGGACGCGTCGCGGACCACGTGTTCTTCGTGAACTTCCCGGAATAAAAGGAGTAATGTAAACTCTGTTGAGAAATTACGTTCCTCTTGTTGATACTTCGTTTTTCCGTACCGAATGGAATTCAATTTTCCTGTTGAGAAAATATTTTCAAACCCGAAATATCTTCGGGTCCCTTTCACGAGTTAACGCGTGACGGCCGCTTTCCGTGAAAATTAACAGATTCGCATAGTTCAAAGATAACTTCGTTTGGTTTACAGATTTGGCAAAGCCTTTCGATATCTCTTTGTATAAGAACAGTCTTCTTTGAAATTGTCCATATTGTATACCGAAGGGAAAGGAAGACGATTATGCAAACGCCGACGAATTCGTCGGTAACTCGGCTTAAAGAACCGTAGGTATCAATAACTCACTAGATATTTTCACGGCATTAGTCAAGTTAGGAGAAATAGCCCTTAGAACCTGATTCATCATACCCTCTCCCGTATCGCATTCCAAAGGAAAACAAGCCTGAATCCAGAAGTCTCTCTTTAAACTTTCCCACAATCTCTATCAGCTACTCGAGAATGTACGTACGTTTTACAAAAATTATCCCCTGCGTAAATACAATTATTGATAATCGGAATTCCGGTGCGTGCCGATTTCCGTCGAAACCGGAACAATACTGGGGAACGATTAAACACGCCACCGGGCACCAGCCACGGAAACGATTTTATCACGCGACGTAAGTGGGAGTGCGTTAAATTGCGTTCAGCCCAGAAATTATATGACCGAGTGGACAGCTAACGAATGTGCAGGCCATTCACACTGGAAATGTACTTGCGTATGAAAAGTGTTCGTGTAAGGTGCGTATCCACTTGTATCATATTCTATCACCGTCGTCTATCAATGTTGCATATCACAGTTACGTATTAACATTGCGTATCATAGACGCGTCTCATAATTGCGTATCATCGTTGCATACCTGCCGCGCACAAGGCGCATAATTCTTGTGACTTGTTATAAAACATACAACGTGAGTCGATAGGAATTATTATTTAAAATATAGTAAATTTGCCAATTTATATTTACTGGCTTTCTTTTCTTAGAATTTTATATACGCAATCTTAAGCCTTAAGGAAGATTTACTATAACATAACTTACTAATTTCAGAAACTCATACAAATTAATTGCGATTTGCTAATACATGAATTCAATAAGCTTTATTAATTACTCTTCATTAGTGAAATTATTTCAAGTAGTTCTATTCTTTTATTTTAAGTATAATTTTATTGAAACAACGTTCAAGATTTATTATACGTTGAGATTTGATGTATACAATTTTAATCTTTTCTAGTTTAATTTCATTCATTCTAAATCCTCAATCTTGAATTAAACATCTTAAACTTCGAACTAAAATTTCAAATCCTGATGAATATAATGACAGAATGATATAAGGTGGGATATGTAGAATAATTCGTAGAACTCGATTGCAATGCAAATGAATTCTTACTAAAATCCGAACTATATAAAATCCTAGCTAACAGCTTGCTACTTTGCACTTTATCTCAGAGTCTTTGAGTTTCGCTGAAACTTGGTCGAAGATAAATGTTCATGTCTCAAGTTCCACTGCACATTTCGCTCTACTGCTACTCATATGCAACAGTGACACGATACGAGTACACAATCCTGTAGATGTAATCGGTTTGGCAAGTGCTGATCAATAGAAGCAAGTACGGTTTCCTGTCGCTTAACAGTACTTTCTATATGTGTAATATCATCTAACAGTACTTTCGATTAAAATTGAATACCTTGCCAATGAAACGTATCGCTACGATAGTACAGTTTTTTTAAACATTTTACTGCAGAAATAAAATGGAATCAAATGTTGCAAGGTAATTAGAAGTTTTGTTGGGGATTGTTCCAAGTGCTAGGGTATTGCACACATTGTCGTCGGCGGTATCGCGGAGCCAGTGGTTGCTACGTCTGACGATAACGCGGTATCTTAATTATGCCTCGAGTGTGTAATTATTTATACTTACTGCGCTTAAACGAGATTGCGTATCGAAAGGTCGCGCGGCGTTATGTGTCTCTGATTGATAGCGGATCGAGGATAGGCAGATTACATGTGTACCTAAGATCGTTTGATAAATAAAGTGTCCGCTACTGGACGTTAAAAGCGTGATAGCGTAATAATACCCTTGACGGTTTTCATTAGAATAGCAGGTGTACACTTTTAACATCCGACGCGTAAAGACTGTAATTGCGATGTTCCAATCAATGTGAGACTTACGATCGAAACTGTTCCCGGTGATGCCGAGCACGTGGTTCTCACGCCGGGATACACAGCGAGCACGTGCTACTCTCCTTTTGGTCCTCTCAGTCCGTCGACGTACACCCTCTTCCACCGAACTTCGAATCGACACGATCTTTTTCTCAAAATTCTTACATTTTGTGTCACTTCACAAACTTGTCCGATCCACTCGAAGATCTCTGAACGCGCCACGAACAAGGAAGGTCAGTGCGCGATATCTACGTCCACTGGACGCGACACACGTTCCTAAGCAAATTCTAAGTCGGCGAAAATAAATTTGTGTATCAACTGTGACACAATTTAACCGAGGATCATGGGCCGTCCGATAGGGAGAAGCCAGTCGGGCACGATGATTTACGAGCGCGAGCAGACGGTCAATGACAGTGCATGCGCGCGGGCCCCGGTGGACGGCGAATCGTCTTAATTAGGCGCGATTAAGCGAGACACGCGCTTTCCTCTCCTATCGTCGTCGCACCGACCGTCGGCCGTCTCCTCTTCCGCGCGAGCCGATGGATGGACCGAGCGCGGCAGAAACGATGTAAGCCCCGTTACGCTGCGACTTACCCGCTTGCTGACCATCGTAGCACTGAGCTCTCTTTCGAAGCGCGTAGGGCTTCGAGCCGCGACAGCCTTCCCATTCCCGCCACCCGCTTGCTTTCGTTCACCATCTCGCTCGCGCTTCCACGCGAGACGAATCCGCTTCTCTTCACTCTTACACCTCTCGCCGGTATCACTGCTCCACGTGTGTACGCACGTGGTAGCACACACGCGAAACGCACACTCGGAGTGGTCCCTCCGTTGATCCTTCGGGATCTGGACTCGCGAGCTCTTCCGGGAGGGCAAGGGCGCTTTGTGAAGGAATCATCCCGAATTTAGTAGTCTGTTTTTGATTCCAAGCAAAGGAGTGGCCCCGGAATAAAGATAGAAGGATTAGGTGGTAGACGTAGGCTAAGAATTATTTATTATTAGTTTCGTTATTTATTCCGTCCGCGAGATTTTAAGCCATGAAAGAAAACAGATTCACAGAAGTGCGAAACCTCTTAGCAGGGTGTAAATAATTTGGGAAACAGAGAGTCAAGTAGCTTCTCTGGTATCCTCGAGGGGTTCTGCAGAATCCGTCACCCAAATCCTATTTTCGTAACGAATATTAATTATTTATTATTGGTTTCATTACTTGTTTCGTCTGAAAGAAAATAGCACTGCCTTCAAACGTTAAAACGAAGTGCGAAACCTCTTAGTAAGTTTTTGTGAATAATTTGAGAAGCAGAGAGTCAAGTAGGTTCTCTGGTATCCTCAAGGGATCCTGCATAATCCGTCGCCGAAATCTTTTCTCCGTAATAGATATCAAAGTCTCTTTTAGAACAGACGTCGATCTTCTAATCTAAATCGAATGCGCGCAACCTCTTTTCTCGTAAAGGCCAAGTTCATAGATTTAGGTTTGAATACGAGGAGCATAGAGTCTCGGTGAAATAGACCCTCGGTGCAGGTTGCGTGAAAGATGCAAAGTTCGGAGCACGGGCGTAATTTCCCGCGGCGCAGAGGCTATCGTCACACAAGAACTCGCTTTTTCGCAGAAAGTTCGCTGCAGAGTCCCGGAATCATCCCTTTCGGAAACTTTCGTCGTCAGTTTCGCAGTGAATCGATAGAGGAGCGTAGCAAGTCGAACCGAACCATCCGACCCCGATTCACCCGCTCGCAGGCATCCTCCACCGAATATATACGTTTCATTAGAGCGGCTACCCGCCCATTCCTTTTTTTCCGCGAACTTTCAATCGCTTCGAGGATAATTAAGTGTTCGGACCATCGAAATTATCGGGTTCCGTAAGTTTCGCGTTAATTGGAAACGCGTTAGTAGCTTCAAGAATTAATAACTCTAATTTTTCACAATCGCATTATTTACCGTTGCCAATATTAGTAAAAAAAATAATCTTTCAATTACATACGCGCAATACTTCCCGTAAATATACTGTTTTATGATCAACAGTGTTCTTTACACGAATCATTCATAGTTTCTGTTTACTTGATTTATTCTGCGCCCCACAAAGAACCGTAAACGCTCTCCTCGTTCCTTTCGTTCTCCACTCGAAAGCTCGTAATTACCATTGCGACTGCATCAAAGAGTTTCCATGGTAAACAGTCCGATTTTCAGAGGGTCTCCCGACGCAATTCATTACAGGAAGGAAGCATCATGTGCTTGCTTCCTCGTATCACCGTTGCATACCATCGTTTGATATGATTTTTTATATAATGTATTATACGTGATTTATGTATATTGTGATACGATACAAGCGGATACGCGGGTTTATTAATTGCCCAGGCCGGACGCGCAGCGCGGAAGACGAACAGTTTCGTTTTTGCGAATGCGCTCGACGATTTATCCTCCGTGTTTTACGATCCTTGCGCGAGAATAATCGTGTTTATTATCCTTTCCCGGCAAAGGTCAGCCGTGGATCGTTTTTACTCATTCATAGAGCTCGCGGGGTCGGCGGCTGGTCGTTTTTCCATCGGCTCGAATCAGGGAACGCGTTGAAGTGAGGTCCCGGGGTTGAACGAGGCGCGACGCGAACGCATGAATCATCCGCGTTCGGAAATATGCGATCCGAAATGGAAAGAAAGGATTCCCGTCTCGTCTAGACGAGGGATTCCTCTTCTCACCGAATTTTTTCCCCGGGAACTTTGATCCGTCTGGCATCCCGACGGTTTCCTCCTCCCGGCGGGATTAAAAGTATATTTATCCATGAAACCGCGCGCCACTCTCGAATCGTGTCGATTACCGGCTATTTTTCCACGGCAAATACGCGTTCGAAAAAATCGGATATTAAACCTGACGCGATGAAAGATAAAAAAAATTGTTCTGCAAACCCTGGCCGCGCAGACGCGCCGTTCACAATGGGGCGACGCGACGCATCGTGACGGGACAAATCTAAATGCAAATCGATAAATACTCGCATAATTTCGAAAGGCAGGCGCGCGACGTTATGGATGCACAAACGAGCAAGTTCCTTTCTTCGCGATGTCGCGACACCTCCAATCGAAATTCAAAAAGGAGAATGAAACTGAAAGAGAATCAAGGGGTGGAGTCGGTGGACAAATCTTTGGGACCAGTATTGGAGCAACAAAAATATAGGCATAAATGTTTGCCAAATAGTTCGAGGATGAGCGAAGTTTAAAATCTGCTAAGGGAAAACGCGATGACTTTATTGAATAAGTATTGACTGAAAACGGTACGGGATATCAGACGGGATAAAAGGAGAATTGCCAAGAGAACGGGAAACAAACATCCGTCGTAGGAACGGAAAAAATCGGAATCCGTTTTTACGGCATCGTGACGAGACGTCGGTCGGAAATCGCTTGTCGTGTTTCGTCGCAAGCGAGATGCGTTTAAACGTGTGCAGCAGCAGCAGCGCAGCGCGCATAAGTAAAAGCGCACCAGGTGCGCATACTTATCAGGCCGGCCGCGGCTCGCCATTACTCATCGTTCAGTCGACGAGCGTACGTCGAGTTAGCGTCGTTAATGGAATTTCGTTTCAAACGTTTCAACCTTCGCGCTTCGTGTCAGATCGATCGTGAGACGACCGATGCGACGGATAAAAGTTCACGCGGATTCATGATGTTTTACCATTATTTCTGATTATTGATCAGCGCGTGAAATATTGATTTTCCAGTAACGCTAAACGAAGTCTGAACGAGCTCTTTACAAAATTCATTCCCAACTCGGTCTTGTGTATTC
>NW_017146590.1:176647-188692 GCF_001652005.2 Ceratina calcarata
ATCGTGGCACATATTTTACTATTAATAATTCATGTACTACTTAATTTTGCTAAAAGTGCATAAAATCTGTAGTCTAATGATCGATTACTCATTTTTCGTAATAGAATATTGAACGATTCACCGGCTGACAATTAGTCATGGAATCGTATTTTGAATCTGTGTCAATATTTAAGTAGGATATGAATCATAAAGTAGGGGATGACAAATTTCTAGATGGGTGATTCCGATTAGAATTATTTGCAGAAGGTTTCATTGTATTGAAACAATGAAAGAAACGTTTCTACCTTTTGTTGTGTTTTAAGGATTTTATTCGTCTTTGAATTTCACCCTCAAGCAGGCCACCCCTCCGACACTCCCCTGAATATTTGTTCTCTAAACGGGGTATTCATACTGCTCGGTTTTTCTCCATAAAGTATCTTGAAATAATAAAGTGTCGAAAACTTTCCGAACGATTGAAACTTTCTTCCTCCCATCGTGAAACTTTTAACTCGACAAAAAAATGTTCGCCGGGTCTCTTTAAGGCGGTTCGATTTTCAGAAAAAGACAGACGGGAATATACGCCGAGTTGTCAGCGACTATAAAACATTTGGCACGTACAGAAACGTCTTCTCTCTGTTTGGCAAGTGCCACGTGGCCGGCAGCTGAAAAATTGTTATTGCTCGTCCCGAAGTTAATTGCTTCCGAATCGTCGCCAAAAGAAAAAGTGCGCGAAAATCCGGCGCAGAATAAACATCGCGAAAAATTCGTGGAACCCCTCGCCCAACGTAAACAGAAGTAAAAACTTGGCTTAGAGACGAAACTCTGCGGTGAAACCACCCCGCAACTAGCTGAAAGTGAAAACATCCTCTTTATTGCCTTGTTTCGTTTGCTTCCAAGAAAATTTCTGCCAAGTCCGCTAGAAAAAATTGTACACGAAACAAATCGTGAATAAAAATTCGTGGAACTCTTTGAACAATTTTTTCAAAGCTTATCGCGATATTGAAGATCATTTTGCTTGGAAAGCCTGAAGAGCGCGCGATGGAAAATCGTAACAAGCTTTCCATTAAAGTGACCTGCCCATCTCGTTCTCTTTTCAAACAGTTGTTTGCACGGCGATTTGTTTGCTGGAATAATTGGAGTATTCCGTCGGAAACCACGTCGGTTTCATTCATAGCTGACTCGGGGCTTCTGTTTTCAATATTCCCCGGCGCAGCGTATCGACAGACCGAGAACGGTAGAATGCGAGGATCACTCTTCGCGGAGAAATAAATACACATAGTTATAGGTGTTTCTCCGGGCAATAATCGAGACGAATAATCAGCGAACGGAGAAACGAGGGAGCCTCGGTTATTACATCGGCAACCTTTAGCTAAAGCTCGACGCGGCCGATTAATCTTGCTACCCGCGGTTTCTTATTTACCGGGTGTCGCCTTTTCTATTTTAATCCCGCGAGCGCAGAGCGTGCCGGTCCATAGATAAGGATTAGCCACGCGTGCTACGCGCGGATTAAAGGTAATTGATCAAGATGATCGATGCCGAGTGTACGCGTTCCGCCTCGTCCTTTCTCTTCGCCGCGGGTTGAGAGAAACGTTCCTCTTCGTTCGGGGTGAACGACGACTGATTTAGTGGTTCAACGAAATCACTCGTTGGCCCGGCGTTAAATATAAACCCGTTGGAAAGAAAATAAAGAGCGGTCGGGGCCAGAAGGTGAGAGAATCCGCGGGTTTGCGTTCAGGGAATAGAATCGTCCGCTTTTTCGACTCGGCATGGGTTTACTCGGGTTCATCAAGGCGCGGCCCTTCCCTCCGCGCGTGTTTCCAATCATTCGACATCTCGATTCTCTTTTTTCCCTAGCTGGCATGATCCTATGCACGTGTCTAGAATTCCTCGACGTTCTCCTAGCAAACGAAGTTTCTTCGTTTGATTCAGAATCATCCTGTTTGTTATGAACGATATAGCAATTTGTGCGTTTGTATTAAATATTCTTCTTGGAGTCTAGCAATTACATGGAATATTGTGAAAGTCGACTGCGTTGTTACTTCTTAAGAAAGTCGTGTTTGATCGATGATGAAAAAGAAAGAAGTCGGTCAAAGGGAGAATCGGCGCGGTGAGACGCGGAGATCCGCTCGTGGGCCGACCGCGTGGAACGTCCCAAAGATAATATTTGTTGTAATAACATCTCGACCGCGTGGTTGTACGCGTTTGAAGAAGCTCGAGAACCACTTGGAGCCGCCACCCGGAACGCTTTCAACACGCGGCTCGGGCCACTGTTTGATTTGATTTTCTGACTCCGTTGACGAGGGTTCTGAATTAAGGTCGATTCTTCGTAGAGAAAAATGTGCCGCGTTCCATACTTGCACGATCGGAGCTAGTCGAGAAGTTTAAAATCGAGGACGTGTTGCATTTCACGTAATCCACGATGATGAAATCATTATGTGAGAGTCAGCAAATCTTTAGAGATTTGATCCTGTCAAATCATTCGAAGAGGCGACGTACTTAGAAACGTGAAGAGAGCTTGCGTGTTTTCTCTCCCGGTTCTTGGGGAGAAAATTAACCTTCGAGGCCAGCCGGAAGTTTCGGTAATTTGCTGATTGTCGCGCGTTTTAACGTTCGACGTGTGCATCATCGAAGATTGGGAAGAGAAAGCTACACAAGCGTGCGCTGAGAAGTGATTAGGAAATGAAACTCATCGAATTTCCTTTGTCTTCTATTTCCAAGAGGATTTTACGTTCGAAAGAAGTGCAGAAATGGAGTTCATACATCGCGATTTTTCAATCATGTCCCAGCAGAGGATTCCGTCGAAAAAAAAGGGGACCAGGAGCATGAGAGCCTTTCGACGCGTTTTTTAATATCCGCGCCGCGTGTTAGCCGTTTTCCATGCACGTGACAACACCGAACCGATGGGCTCGGTTGTACGCGCGCATGAATATTAATTGGTTTTCCTTTTACGTACGCATCGGAAACTCGTCCAAAGCGCCGAAATCATGTCCCGTCGAGGCGAACCTAATTTACGTAACGATCCCTTTAAGATAAAGGGACACGCGTGGCCGGAATATGAGACCGTGGTGTGAACGTCGCTGCATTTTTTCGAATAGGAAAGAAAGAAAAAACGAGCTCGAGCAAAGTGCTTACATAAATTGTGTAAACCAGGGAGAACTGTTCGAATTCATATTTCCAGATCGACGTCCTCTAGCCCCGATATTTACTCGTTCTCGGCTACTCATATTTCACCTGGCCACGTGGCAAGCGTACCGCTTGTCGAACGTACAGTTCATCCGCGTTCCACGATTTCCTCTATGTACCTTGTCCCGCGATATGAAAAACGAGAATCAGAGATTGATACGCCTGATCGTTCTGCGTTTACACTTTCATTCCTGCTGCCAAAGACTTAGCGATACCATCGCCTATATGTACTTTGCTTGAACACTCGCGATATTATTAAGTGACTTGCTTCTGATCTTATATAAAGTGTATTCATTCGTGTCATACTCTTACCTCGTATGAACGTGCAAGCATTATCGTACATAAATAATATAAATGCATTTTTGTATGTTACCAAGCATAATTAATTTTTGTTTGATCTTTCAATGGAATTAGTGAATTTTATTTTAAATGTCGACTCTTACTGACTCATCATGTTTTACAATATGTCATAAAATTGATCGAGCAACGGTGACACGTTGCAAGGGTACAGACAAATGCAACGCACCTTTACGTGTGAGAACTGTGTAACGAAGACGCATGACACGGTGGTATTTCGACTGTGTTACGCAAGATTACCAGCGATTCTTAGGCACGCAGGATGTCGCTAAGAGAAACGGTACACGAGTGATACACTGTGCACGGCGACGATCGTAGACGGAAACGGCTGAATGGAAAATGTATGGGTGTTAATTGAGCGTCCAGGTGAATTAGCTACTACTTACATGCGCCAAGACTGCTGTAATATGCAGGACGGCGATCGGCCGTTCACGGAGGAACGGTGAACCTCGTGACGATTGGATTCTTAATGGTCCCCGGACGATAAAGATCCAACCTGACCTGCTGTCCGCCGAAGCGAAACTTGGAACTCGACTCCTCCATTTATCTAGATGATCTGGGATCCGAACATTTGAAATCTCTATACCAATCTGACAGGTTTCCAGAAATACGGAGATCCGAAGTAGCTAAGAAAGGAGGACGTCACTTAAATAAACGAAAAAGTGTAATTCTCGGCGATAAATTGAGAGCGATGGATATTCGAGACTCGGTCCCCGAAGAGCTTCTAGTCAAATTGGTCCGTAGATATTGTCATGTTCGAGACTATCCACGAATATTCGTGAAGATCGTAGATCGCGGAGACTTTAGCATCGGCTAAAACCGGCCTGTCAACGAAACGAATTATCCACAACCGGCGGAAAAGTTGCCAGAGGAGTCGCTTCAAAGGTTCACCGTGTGCATAATTTACACGTATTTAGCAGTTATGCGATAATTTGTGCTTGTTTGTTAGGCTCTCTATTACCCTTTCTTCCTACCTCATTCTTTATAATCGTAGCCAAACGCTCTGAAGCTTAAGAGAATTTAGAACAGAGTATGAATCGATATTATATGTTACAGAATTTAATTACAGTCGGGGACAATATTAAGTATACATCCTGTGAAACAGAATACTTGCCTTACAATTGTACTAAACAGACACATCGAAACATTTAAAAATTCTTCAATTTATTATATCTTACAATTAATTGTCATAAAAATAATAACAAATTTCAATATTCAGTATCAATATTTATTACGGACTCAAGTGAGAAAGTTGTAAAAAACGACTTTTTCATATTTTATCTAATTACTACCAATTGCAGTTTTCTAAAAAAGTGTTCACTTTTCATCTAGTAAATTAACCCTTCTAGCTGTTCAATTAAATTCAAGTCGTTCAATTATAAGGCAATTATTCTGCTTAATATTGACTGTATTTCTGAACAGAAAATCTGCAAATCTGTTAAATTGCATTTCTACCTCGATCATTAAGTCAGTCCTTTAAAGTCTGGCAGAGACAACTCTACAAGTGTTCCGTTGGCGATTTCGCAACGCGAGATCATAAAGTAATCGTAAAAAGCACACGCCGCGCAGTCTAGACCGCGTCGCGGTGTGGGATTCTTATTTTCCACGACGTTTAAGCGTCGCGTCTGTTTCGAGGGGGAAAAGTACATAAAACCGAAAACAGCGTTCGAGAGCTTGTCAATACAACCCGGACAATAACAGGGGAATACAGCCCTTTGTCCAAAGGAATCATCGATCAACCATCGCGGGACAGGGGCCACAGCAGTTATGCTACTTTACTGCTTGTTTAACAGCCGCGTTGAAACGCACGCGTCAGTCCTTGACCTCTGGTCAACTGTAATTTCGAACCACAGTTTAATGACCTCATCTTTACAATAGCCTTACCCTTTCTGTCATTTTCCCTGCTTCTGTCATGCAGTTTGTTCTTAATATCAGATCAGGTGTATATGAATATATTTGATAGAATTGATATATTCTTACACTTTAGCAAATCACAATATCCATATTCTTTACATACTTTCTCTATCTTTAATTTCATTGCAACGTGTTTTCGATTAGGTTGTAGCCTTTTGTTTGTTGACAATGAGCGAAACGGAAAACCGAGTTCTTTTATTTTACTAAGTATACGAGCGCGAGAAGAGTATCGAATAAAATATAATGCGAGGAGAGGGTCGTAACCGCACGGGAGCACGGAAACTTTTCAACGGTTGGCTCCACGAGCCAGGAAATGACCGATATCGTTCTTTTCCGTTCCTCGCCGGTACGTTCCTCATTATCGCCTCTTTTCCTCGCACCCTTTGCCACTCTCTGTCCCCTCGACAATTCAGTTTTCGCGATTCCTCGTTAGCAGACGCCGCACGGCCTCTGACACACTTTTTCCCATGATTACCGCGATGTCGATTGATTAGTCGACGCTAAGGTCTTCCTTCGCCGGGCCACCCTCGTCCACCTCCATCCGGCCTCTCGCGGTCCCATTGTTGTAAAAGTTTTAATTAAATCCGGGCTTTCTCTGGCGAAGCCGTACACCCCGCCGGTTGTCCGATCGAGAATAAACTTTCCCTGGCCGCAAGACGCGTCGTCGCGGACCCGACGAGCGTCCCCGTCCAGAATTAACAGTTTTTCCACGCTGCCGAAAGAAAGGCCAGCTACGAGGCCGTTGGGCGGGATTCGTTTCAGCCGTTCCACGGAGACAAAGGTTTCTGACCTCATCGAAATCGAAGGATTTCGCGCGAAAATACCCCGAGTCGTTGCATTGTATCTTTTATGTTTAAGGCTCGCAGTATATTTCCTCGCGTCAACGTTAAATCCACGTAACGTCGTCGCTTATTGGCTATCTGAAATTACGGGCGGGAATAATCTCTCCGTTGTTCACCGTCATTTTCTCCGGCCGAAATCGAAGATAGTAAAACTTGAGGAACGATCAACGACGCTGCGTTTGCTCGTATATCTTTTCCGTCGTACATCACGCGTTTTTCTCGGGCCTGGCAGACGGTCGACGAGATCCCTCTTCGAACACCGAAACGATCGAGTACGAGTGGCTAAAAAAAAGTAGGACAAGAATTCGTATGATGCTAAAAGAGTCTTTTTTTTTAATCTGATCCACCGGGCTCGATCGCGTTATTGCGAGGCTGAGAAGATCCAGACATTCGGGTGGATCCCCTCGCGATCGCTTCTTTTCGTGTCGGCGTGTATAATCTCAACCGTGAAATGACCTGTAAAAAAGAGTCGGCCGTGCGTAAGTACGCGCAAGGCTCCGTTTATTCAGTCGACCATTTTTCAACCGCGCCAAGTGAGATTTCTTCATTTATACCAGCACGTGTTATGGATAATATTATCGTACATGAAACAGCGATTTGTAAATAAATTTAAGATCAATCAAGTC
Source organism: Ceratina calcarata (assembly GCF_001652005.2). NCBI lineage: Eukaryota > Metazoa > Arthropoda > Insecta > Hymenoptera > Apidae > Ceratina > Ceratina calcarata. The sequence continues at coordinate 183,549 of NW_017146590.1, forward strand.
GCGAACTTGTGTCCTTTCGTTCACAGAATTATACAAAAATTCTATTACAAACTCGAAAATAGATTTTATGCATTTATACGAAAATCTTATTTGTGGAAAATATCAGGTTTGCACGTGGTTTATAATAATGTATAGAACATAAAAAAGCGAGTGTATATTGTTTTAAAATGTTTTTTTAATCGGCACTATAAATTGTTTCGAAAATTGTTATACTCGAAACATGCAAATACTCGAAAATCGTAATACGATTCGTGAAATGTTTCGAGTCCCGAGGGATTAAAAGGATCAACACAAGCAAGCTTGCAAATTTTACTGTCGAGGATAAAGAAGATCCTCCCGGAGGCAGGGCTGCACCGCGTGTCAACGTAAACGTTTCCATTAACCACGGTTTAGGTTTAGAGGACTGCTGCGTGACTTTGACGAGGATATCCGTCTCCTTTTTTCTCCTCTCGATCTTTTTCGTCGGCCACTTGCTCCGGTACGCCCGGGAGGTCTTACGGACATTCACGAATCTCTTAATTCTCCCAGTTCTCAGAACAGTATCAGCATCCTCTTTTCGCCTTTCTACCTGTTTTAGATAGTGGGGCATGTTGCATGAACAGGTTTCAGAATAGTCCCGCTTTGCTCTAACAGAATGATGACTAAGTCTGAGTGAACTGTATGAGTAATTGCAACTTTGACCAGAGAAATTGTTCTCGGCTCCGTCCGCTCTGATCCTCCTGTGTACACGTCGCGGCATGCCTGTCTCCCTCAATAACGGCGGACAAGATCGTCGTCAGGTAACCGTGCGACTCGTTCGAAACGGGTCCCTCCCCGGGGAGGCTTCCATTCAATTTCACGCCTATCCACTTGTATCCAATTTAACCCGGTGAATATTCCGTCACACGGAATGCGTGACTTTGATAAGTGTGCGCCGCGCCGCGAAGTAAGTAGAAACCAGTCTGTTGATTCAAGTAGATGCGTCGCGCGTTTCGTGCGCTTGGAATTCCTGCCTCTCTCGTTTAGAATTCCGTGTTCACCTGAGCCGCCCGTGTGTCTCACTGGGAGATAGTCATTCATCCCAAGTGTCGCTCTCCTATGTCTTCCGCCTGACGGGACGTGAAACGTAGATAGTCTATGTAAATGGTGAAACAACGTTTGATCCGGTCCAGGCTAGATCCATCAAAAACGTGTCTGTTTTTAATCCGGGCCGCTGTCGGGAATCGCGAAATGGAAAACGTTCGTAGCTGCGCTAATCCGGTAATAATCCTGGGCCGGGGCCAGTTCTGCAATAACTCGCCGCGGGAGCGTTCCTGGTCAAGCTTGAAACACGAGCGCGAGGAAAACATAGAGGATTTGCACCCGATATTGCTTCACGTTCCATCTCCTATCGATCGCGGCCACAATCTTTCCCTTCCATAAAGCTCGCAGCATCCATTCGAGCCTCGCTGGATGCATCTTTCCGGACCAGAAAATTTCAATTCTCGCTTACCGCGTTCAAACTTTCCCTCTTCGTTTTGCAATTTAATCGAAACCCATTATTCTATATCCATTTTCAATTTTCACCTGAATGATTCAATCGGTATAGATGATAAATTCGTTTCGAGGCCCGATTGTCACGTCTCTTGCTTCATTCAGCTTTTATTTTATTATTAATAGTTTCGCTATTGGAGTCAGTATAATAAATGTGTAGTCAAAGTTAATTGATGGTTTGCAATAGAGAAGAAATATTTACAATTCTACGTGTCATCATTTTACATATGTATATTATTTTTTTCATATTACATGGAATTTCTTACGAAAAATTAATAAGGGCATTGTAAATGCAATTTTAAATCTGTAAGTAGAAGATGTAGCGTGAACAGAAATTGGGACATTTAGTGGGCGTTTATCCTATTGCCCAGCGATAATTGATTACTGCGTGGCAATACGCGAAGGGAAAAGATTCAGCCAGCTCGGGGGACGGTCATTATGCTAAACACCGATCAATTAAGTCACCGGGCCTCTTCTCTCTCTCTCTCTCTCTCTCTCAGGGTTTTGTTCCATTCCCGGGTGAAACTCGTCGAGAGCATTTCCCAAGAAGCCACCGTGAGCGAGTGACACGTGTGCGTGCTATTGACAGGTGTCGACGAGTTTGTTGGTTGCTTTCCAGCAGTGGAACGCGGACGGACGACAATGGGGAACGTAGTCCCTGGTGATGCTGGTTCGATATAACCAGAAGTGGGAACGCGTGTGTATGCGTACGCACCGGGTGAAATCCCGAGTGTGTTTGGACAGTATAGATGTTAATTTAATTTCGATAATTAGAATCGAGTAGCAGAAACTGCTAAACAGAAGTCGCGGACTTTGATTCTTGATACCGTCCTAGTCAATATCAGAATTAGACATCTAATCATTTCATTAAATTGTCCCATTTAATAGAATAATTCAAGGTGTAATAACTTCTTTAACACTAGAACTAGCAATTTTTTGTATGCATTTCTCCATTTAAAACCAGTCATTTGTTTGTTTCAATAGCCTCAGAAAATTTCTAAAATTTTCCACAGTGTTTTATTAATATAATATCTAATAACTGTTAAAATTTCAATACTGCGTCATTTTTATTCAACGTCTCCTACAATCTTAGAGCCTCGAATCCAACGGTAATTACCTGATCTTGTCTAAATAGAGAGAGAGAGAGAGAGAAAGAGAGAAGAGAAAATACTGTGCTAAGCTTATCGCGGACATACGTTAACTATAATGGAAAATAAATCAGAGGCGCCCAAAGAGTATTGTATCAGGTACTTAATGGACACTTGAATGAAGTAATGTAAACGTTGCGGTCGAGACCATTGTACAAGTTCAAGCATCGTTAAATATATTATCATCGCTTAAGAAAGAAGGTTATAGTCAGTCAAATTACCACGAGAGGTACGGTGTTCAAGTCGCGCGACTTAATAACGTCTTCAGACAATAGGGATTCGAGTGTCGTCTATTTATCAACGCGTCGAGTGCTCGTAACGGCGATTACAGAAATTGCAAAGGAATAAGGCCGAACAACGGGCGTAATAGAACACGCTGTACGCGATTCATTGTTCCGAGTCCGGTGATCAAAGTCGCTAGCTGCGAAATGAGAACCACCGGCTCGCATAATCGTAGCTGCCAACGCAAAAGGGGCGTCTATTTCTCACGCCGAACTAGGTATTATTATGCGAAGCTCGCGCTTAACTTTTTCCAACTGAAACGCACCTAAACGTGCGTAGGTATCTACTTGTATCATTTTACCGTATCGTGCCACCACCGCGTACGATCGTTGCTTATACACTCCCGTTTATAGATCTTATTGTCAATACATATTGTATTATATGTATATGGCATGTGTGGAATGTGCAAGGTTCGTTCCGATTTTTATGAAAAATTTCAAATGTACATTTGTTGATTTATTCAATTATATACTATTTTGTTTCACAGTTGCTTTTCATCTTCCATGCAATTTGAAGACTATCTTTAAAAATAGTGCATAAATTGCATTCAAGTGTAAAAAATGTAAATATAGCATAATAGTATGCAAAAACTATCTAGTATTAAATTAATCGGTACAATCTCACTAAATAATGATTTTGCTGAAGATACCTGAAATATCATCTATTGGAATATTCACATATGCTATTTGTTTTTAATCATTTTCATCAATCAGACCTGTCCTGATCTACCCATTAAAAATCAGGACGTACTTTCGAGGCAATCGTATTGCAAAACGTATAACCGAACAAGAGTACGATTTTATTGAAACAATTTACGATTTATGGTTTTTATTAGGATTTAAATATAATTTATTTAATGATCTCGAGCAATGTTGCAATGGAGATTATCTATGACAGTTATCAATTTGGAATATTTCTCAGATTTTTTGACAACTTGAAAGTGTCGTAATACCCATAATGATACGATGCTTGACCGTTCATACTGATACGCTACGAGAATATGTTACAAGCGGATACGCGCCTTAAGCGCAGTGTAAATTTTCCTGGAAACCGAGATAAGCTCCACCGATGGCCAGACAGGCGTCAAGCTTTCGAAATAAAAGTGTCGATCGACTCGTAAATATGGAAAAAGGACGATACAGTTTCGCCAGACGCGCGTGTTTTAACCCCGCGCGCGTCTTGTCCTGCCTGCGTTTTGCTCGTGAACGAGGGGGACCGGCTTTGTCTTCCTCGGCCGAGTCGGCGCCTGTAATAATCCAGACCACCCGGATCGCTTCAAACTTGCTCTACCTTTCGGGCCGGCCATCACAGACTCGATGACAAAAAACTCGAACCACCCGGAAATCGTGATTATCGTTTTCGTATAATAATCGGTTCGAAATCGTTTCATAATTTCTCCTCGTCTTCCTACCAAAATATCTTCTACTTAAATATGATTCTTCTTAGAACGAAAAATCGTTCATTGTGATAACGAGATTGTTTAACGCGTAATGTCTGTTTCAATGGCTAGAATGATGTTAACGCTTCTGCTCGATCGAGTCGTTGAAGAAATTGCCGGCTTTGAAAAAAAGAATTGGAGTGGCCGACGGTGGCGAACGGGATACAACTCTGAAGAGAGTGACTAAGGATTTATAAGACGCTTAAGGAGATTTCGAGGAGGTCCCATTGAGAGTCGCCTTACGAGCCACGAACGTGGCAAAGGGACGTTTCTCAACCGAAAACGCGTCGTTACTCTCTTCCCTTCCCGCGTCGCACGCACGCCGACTCTTTCTTTCCGTCTTAAATTATGCACCCTTATCTGGAGGGTCGAAATAAGCTCGCGGAGCCGTTTCCTCACCGAATTTATTGGCTCCCGGGTCCCGGTTAAATAAATATCAAAGATATCTCGCGACGTACGACCCCGCTAAATCTGTCGTTCCGTGCTTGCCCGAAGGAGCTTAGGAAAACACCGCGCGGGAACGAAAGAAACATGAGGGACACGGCCATCGGAAGAGAATCCCCGGAACATTTCCCAGACCAAACGGTTCCTGTTACGATCCCATCATCATGTATTTTCAATTGTTTCTTGTTTATATCTTCTTCATATGGCGCTAACATCCATAAATTTATTTTCCTTGCAACCCCTCTTGATTCGTGTGGACATCAAGGGCATTGACTTCAGATAAAGTTTGTCACGCGCCACAGATTTCCCAGATATAAGAA
>NW_017146590.1:188915-197202 GCF_001652005.2 Ceratina calcarata
TTTCTAAAGTGCATAAACTTTTGGGATTGACTGTATAGCCAATACATCCTTAATTTTCCTTTCATCGAGTTTAGTTACCGTTTGTTATTCACCACAGGAGATGTTTGTGAAATAAGTAGCTTAACGAAATAAGAGTTGTAACACTTCATTAAATTTCATTTTCGTACATAATTAATTCGAAAGTATATTTAAGTATATTATACCTTCGTGTTATCGTCACTCTTAATGGGAAGGGTTTCTAATTAAAGTGAGTGGTAGTTCCTTAACGAATTGCTATTTTTCTACGCCCGCGTCCACGGAGTTTCCGACCGGGAAAAACTCGAAGTCGCGAGACCTCTTATCGCAGCTGCCTTTGAATTTTCCGGCACTAGGTTTCGCGTATTTAATGGCGTCCGCCGACCGTGAAGGAATTCAGGGGTACGATAATGGATCGCGGAATGCTTACGTGTTCCCACCTCCTCTCCCCTCGCTCGATGAACATTTCTTCGCGATAAAAACGTGGAAAAATAATAGCGACTTTTCGTTAAATTTCCTTAATGGACATTATTTGCTACGTCTCAAGTGCCTGCGGGTTATTACTCATAAAACAAGATCCATATAGACTTCTTTTAACAATTTAATGCAGCAATCCTCATTTGCGTTCTGTTATGGTATTTTCTGGAATTAGGCGTTCATAATAATTGAAACTTAATAGATGCTACAAGGAAGAATAAAAGTTTTCATTTAATTTTATTATATTAAGAAAGGGTAGATATAAATTCATGTTCTAGTGCTTCGGTAAATGATTTGCTTTCTGAGATCCTCACCCTAAAAATTCTTAAACGCGTCTGTATCGGGCCAGACAGCGCCGTCGGCGGTACGAGGCGAAGGGAGATTCTTCGAAGAGGGCCCGACAATTCTAATTGCCGCTATTTCGAAGCTTCTTCTCGCGGCGGTCTCGCGAGCAAAAAAAGAACAGACCGGCTGGCCGATTCGACAAATTGGCCCCATCCCGTTGCACTTCAGGGGGATCTTTCATTGCCCTCCGAACTGGATAGTACCTAATTATTGAATTACGAGTGAATTATTGACGACGCGAATCTAATATTCCACAGCGGATCGTTTATGCCATTTTTATCGGCTCCACCTACCACAATTCATAAGATTCCTATTCGTCAGGGACTGACGGCAATTTCTCTTCGTGCGACGGGTTAAATCGATCCCACTCTCGGGGAGGTCTACGTCTCTATTGAATTTTTGCTTAAAATTGCATAGAGTAAGAAAAATATTGAACACCTTCGTTCGGGCAACTAGTGTTTTAAATGCTAATCGCGCGAGGAGTTGAAATTGAATTCGATTGCCAGTTAGGAGCTTGTCTATAGGTTCAATTTAATGTTAACTATGTACTGACTTCTTATCATTGCCTGTATGGAATTCTACGAACCAATACGTATCATTATGAATCTATACATACACATAAATCATACATTAAAAAGTAACAATAGATCATGCGTTAAATAGCTCAGCGTTAGATGTTTTAGGAATAAAAGTATCTAAAATAAAATTGCTATGCGGATTCGGTAGCGGAAACAACAGCAGAGTATCGACGGAAGGGAGGAATATTTTTCACCGGTGGCAAGTCGGCCCGGTTCGGTACCAATGGGGAACGTGTCGGAACTTCAGGGTGGTATTGTTCGTGACTTGGTAGGTTGCCAGTTACCGAGTTCCAGGTGCCACCGTCTCACCCTTGCAATCTCCTTATTAATGAGCTACCCGTTTTCGGTGATTTACCGTTTCCCTTTGTAACGCATCTCCCTTTACCCAGTCTCGCCTGCGAGCCTCGCGTGCCTCACCGCTGCCAATCACCGAATAAATTTTCATCATTTGTTTCTCCATTTTGCATTTCGTAACATTTACAGTAAAATTGGACGTGCAGAAGAGGTAAAGAATGCATAGAATTTATCATTGAACCGTAAAAGAAATTTTCAATTTCAATCTCGATCTCATGTTTTGAGTTGACATTTTAAAGCTTGACTTCTTTGAATAAAAGTTGTAATTGATTTATTAGATAGCATCGGGGAGATTCGTTCGAGACTAAAAGATCAATCGATTCGAGGACGTATTAGCGAATTCGCATAATTTTAATTCACGATGCGTATGACTTGTTTCCTCTGGCGAAGAATCGTACATCGGAGCGAATGAACTCGGCGGCACGTAATCGCCGCTCGAATTCACATTTATCGGGCAAAACGCGGACCAATTTCCATGGGGCTTGCATTGTACAATAATTGGAATCGCGGCGTAAAAATGAAACGATTCTCACTCACCGGTCGCGATCACCGAACGGTGAATAAATTTTTATTCTCTTTCAACTGTTCTCGTTGCAACTCACGGCATTATGAAAAATAATGTCGCGTGGCTCTGGTTTATCCGGTGAAACAGAGCTGAAACAGAGTGATTAAAACCATGGCAGCGGGTATATTCTAGTTTTCGTTCATTTTTGAACCGGTCCTAAACCAATTTTTATATTCGCCGTGTGCAAGAGTCGGTCTGATTTATTGCCAAGGAAAATGTATCAGGAAATAAAATGACGCAGACGGGGCCTCGTTACGCGATGATTTTAATTCCAGCTGCGCGCGTGTTTCGGTTCATTAAATTCCCGTAATGCAAAAGCCCGGAAACCCGGCCCGCAAGGTGATTGTACAAATGTTCCCCCGGAAATAATTAATACTCTAGCTCTCGCTACGGACGACGCGATGCTGCCGGTTTTTAATGTAGAACAGCCGGAGATCCTTTGTATTCCCCCTTGTAAACCTGCATTTATTATCTCTTAAACGCATCATAATTATATAAATTGAACAAATTTATACATTTAAGCATTATTTATAATGCAGACGTATAAATAACAAATACAGCTTTTAGTATGCTGTATGAAATGTTTTTTCATTCGCTTAATTACGGCTTAATGAATTCAATATCTTCTGCAGTTTATTCATCTCCTTTTCGTTCTACATTAGCGCCAACCTACTTTCTTGTGTATCTGCGAGTCGAACCTATTAACGGGTACCACCGGCGCTCGTTGCATACCATAGTTAATAGATCCCCGCGTACTATTATGTATCCCCATTGTATCCTTCGTTACGCAACCATTGACCTTACCCTTCCCTCTAATACGATTCTATTATACGTAGTGTACTTCGCAACGAATACAACAATTATTCAATTCTAAGTTATTTTCTTTATTCCCTCACATGATATGCTTTGTGATCTTTGTAACTAAACTACGGATTTTTATGCTAAATTGCAGTTTTTATATTTTATTCTGGTTCAAGTTTCCTGTAAATGTATAAAATTTGCAGTTTATTTCAAATTGTTGTAAAAATTCTGCATATAGTGTTCCGATTTGTTTAAGAAAACTCATGTTATGTAGTAATAATAGAGTAATTCTTTTGAGAATCATAACTAGTGATACTCGATTAGAACCATTGAAACGTTTTTGTTGTTGGTTTCCTGCGTCATAAATTGAGAAGTCAGACTATCGTGACTAACCGTTTCCCTTGTAAATTTGTCAGAAGATGAGATAAAGGAAACTTTCTGCATAGACGCATGGGGAGAAGCGTACAGCGCGAGTCTGTTAGGTTCTGTCGAGCCTAGAAACTACGATATCCGATCCGTACGAGCGAACAATGCCTGGGACGAGGTCGAATCGTCCCGTACTGACACTAACACACGGGTATAACCGCGTCTCGGCGCCCGGATAATTAATTCCGTCCCGTGGCTAGGCCTCCGCGACGTCAACGCTGTCGTTTCGTCTTCGGCCTCCGCCCTCGCCCTCTCCTGCGATCCCCGTTTCCTTCCACCTACTCTCCGCTACTAATTAATTGACTTCTCGTTATGGAGCCCTCTCGCGGAAATTAATCCGCCTCCTTTGTTACCGCCACAGGACAAAACGATTACCTTAACGATGGGTCTCTTTTCTCTATCGAGTTAACGAGTAGTAGAAATTTCACCAGTAAAGGATCAGTAAATAATAATAAACAGCTATTTTTTAATCACCAGAAACTTGCTAATTTTTCCACCATTTATTGCCCAGTCAATAGTTGCCAGTAATGGTACACAATTTTTTAGCCAAAACCTTTATCGGTGGTCAAAATCCTTTCTATCCTTTTATTTGAAGCATAATTTTATTACAGGCATTAATTTATGATGTACTGTCAGATTTGTTACATGTGACTTTTTGTACGATTGACTATATGTGATTTATTATACCTTTGCCTGTTAATAACGATATACAACGGTGATACAAAGGTATGATACAAGCGGATATACACGGTTTAAGCTTCGAATGCTGTGCACCTTCCCCGAGGGCCCTTGCCTATTTACTCGACGAGCTCTAAACTTACCTTGCACCTTTATGGTTAGCCGATGTTTGCCGTTGTAAAACGACAGAAATTTAACGCTTCCGCGAGTTTAACTACCAACGTGACATTCTTGCATTACAATGTAGCTTTTCAGAATTTAATAGCCGCATAAATTCACGCCGATGTTTCATCGATTTATCATCCCACGGCTTCTCATTCGCCTCTTTAGAAACTGGAAACGGGAAGGGTTAACTGTAATAGGGATGCATGCTTACGCGTGATGAGGGAACGATGAGAAAACCGCGGGAACAAAGGAACCGTGCCAAAATTGTGGAGGAAGAAAAAAAAAAATGGCTGGCACTGCGGATTCGTGTATCTGACACGTGTTTTAACGCGTATCGTTCGACGAGGCTGCTCTGTGTATCTGGGTCACGCTCGCGTTTTCCCCGAAGTCCTCCACGCGTTCTGCACTGCGGCATTTTTTTTTTTTTTACGACCATTGCGACGAACGATCGCGGCCTGGGACCGAAGAGTCTTTTTTCGAAGACGGAAGGGCCGCGGAAGGGTTCGGGTCAGAGGACAGGGAAACGGGTGAAACCGTGGGTGGATGGAGCGTAAAACAAATGCCGCGCCTCGCTCCTCGATTCCCGCTCTTGCATCTCCTGGTGAAAAGCTAAAAAAATTTCTGTCGAGAGACGAAACGAACAAAGCGTTGCGGAGATGAAAGGCCGCTTCGTTCGCACAACTTATATCGTTTTATGAATGCGTGGCTCGTACCAGGGTATTAAACAATCTTTGATAAAAGATACATTTTCTCTGCATAGATCGCAGCAGATATTCGTAAATATTTTTCCCCTGAAAGTATTACCTATTTCATATTTCCTCGAGCTATCTAGACTTTTTTTTATTCTCGATCCTTTATATGAACTGACTCGCTGAAACTTATATTAAGACCGTCTGAACATTTCATTCGGATTTCTGTCCTTATCTCCTGTAGAGAAATATTTGTGACGCGCAATACCAATGTTAACATCGAAGGAGCACTTCCTGGTGATTTATGCTCAGGGGGACTCCGCCCGAAAACCACGAAGTCAGGGTAGGTCATACTCCCCGATCCACTTTTTACGTGCCTCCACGCCAGTGATAACGATTCCTTCGGCGTCGAGCTTATCGCTGCCGGTGAAAAACGATCATAACGGAGCGGCTTGTTTCCCGGAGCAAAAATCCGGTACAGTGAAAAGAATTCTTGGTATTGGTTCGACGAACAGGGGGAAGGAACGACGTAACGGGGAATGGAGAACCGGAAGGATGAAAACGAACGAGAAAAATTTGAAGCTTTAGCATCGACTGGGAAGGGTTCGTTTTGTGCGACGCTTTGTTCCACCCTTTTCCTCGGCCGGGTTAAACGCGACTCCTGCTGTCTGATCCCCCGGGAACGGAAACGGAGAAGGGGAATTACAGAACGGAAACGGAAGGGTGGCACGATATGCCGTAGGGAGACGAAAAAAGTCAGGGGGAGGACTGCGAAAACCGATAATTAATTCGGTCACGCCGTGGCGTCCCCCAGTCATCCCTTTCGTCCTTCTGGTTCTCCTCTTTTATTCCCTGTCGGACCCCTCGCTCGCTCGAAATCGAGTAAATCAGGGCGCTCCTCTACAGCGCGATTGAAACGTCTATCCCAGTGGAATTCCGACGAATCCTCGATTAAGTGACTCTCTCCTCAAGTAGGGGCAACATATACAAGTGCGTATCCACTTATGTCATATTTTCACATCGCCTTACCATTGCTTATCATTATGAACATCCAGACATCATTGTATATAATGTATATTAAAACTCACTTTAAGAATTAATGCATTCTTGCATTTTAGTAAAACGCATTTTTATAAGGTGAATTTTATTATTCTTATTGAGTGACATTTTATATTTCATAATATACCCTGATATTAAATTTTTGTTTACTATCTTCATTCGAGTTATCTCATTTTTCTATATCATTTCCATTTCGTTCTATCTATGGATTTTACAAATCCATAAATAAATAAATAAATAAATAAGCTGTAAGACTTATGAACGGTGGTGTGCAACTTTGACATAATACAAGTGCTGTTTAACTCGCAAAACATAAACTGGGATCCTTTCGTTGTCGATTTCGGATAGAAGATGAAACATCGTCCCTAAAGCAAAAACGTTGGACACGATGTCAACGTATAGAGTACAGATTCGTTCGGTGTTCAGGAAGCCAGGATATTAGACACGAGAAAGGAGCGAAGAAAGTGGACGTGTGCAATTCCAGGGTGGGTTCCGGTGGCAAAGCGGTGGCCCGATCGATCGTACAGAAGCTCGAGTGACCCGAATAAACCCGTCGATTGAATTTCAGCGTGATTATTTATTTAGGTGGGTTCCCTTCGTCGGGAGAGCAATCTCGAGGCGTTTTCGATGCCCGAGATGAAGACAGTAGAGGGAGGTTGGGGGGCAGGAACGATCCCGGCATTAGATACCGACGGGGCAATGATCGATTTTAATTTCCGTTACGCTCCCGGCGAAATAAATTGAAATTGTCTGCGCGACAACGTCGTACACTTCAGTGCTTCTTGTCACTACAACCAATGAAAAGTTTTCAATCTGTGTAAAACTGGTTATCATATAATACCTATATGTATTACTGCGACGTACATGTATTTGCCTTAAATTTCTCAGGTACAATGAGTTCCGTTTCAAATACCAGGAAATCGAGTATATTTCTTTTATATGAACAAATAGTTCTTGCTGTGGTTCTGTTTTTCTAACGGTAGCGACTGACTAATATCTTAATTGTTGAATGAACGCAGTCTCATCGAAACGTGTTTACCATTTCCTTCGACGGGTAACATTCAGTGTCGTGTTTGCGGACAGAAGTAACAGTTTCTGGTTAAACGGGCAATAAATCAATGCTAGTTCTGCGAGTTTCAACGAGAACGCGACGGTAGGACACAATCATCGGCGGGGATGAATCAATGAGAGGGAAATTTTCGACGACACCGCGAACTTCAGTTTTCAACCCCCCGAGGGTCGAACGCGTTGGGAATGGAGGACGTAAATTTCGTTTCAGCCAGGAAATAGCTTGACATTGAACGATTTAGAAATAAATGGAGTCGCGAAAAAGTTTCTGCCAGTCCAGCCGCGCTACTGGAAATAAAAACTGTTATCGGAAGAGAGGAGCCTATCCCTATTTGCGTTTGTATTAATAAAACTATCGTCCTATACGTTTTACTTCAAGGCTGACTTCTGTTCAAGGATTGATAGAGTTTTATCATCAGCTACTCTCTGTATTCTGTCACGTTAGAAATGTATCAAAATTTCAATTAGAAATATGAATTAATGTTTTTATTCTAGCCTTATCGGTCCAAGAATAGGACTTGATTTCAAGACTTAATCATTCATTCCTCCATAACGAAATTTCTTACACTTCCATTCATTCCTCTACAAGCTTCACTTATTTCTGTTAAACTCTAACTAAGCTAAACTAACCCATCTTACAATAAACTGAAAGTTAACTAATATAACTAAACATAAAATGAGTACCAAATAAACAAATACAATTAGCAATATAAACGGTGTGTAAATTTGTTAATGAGACGAGTAAAAGATTATTTCCCCTAAGGATTGTTTCCAATGTAACTGGTGTGAGAAATAATCGAGCAGCTCGCATCGGATTTCTTGGGCGAGCATTTTCGGTTGGGCTTGGACAGGGAAATCTTGTTTTGCAACCGCATACATCAGCGGATAGTTGCCGTTGAGCCAGACTCTGGATGAGGTTGTTGACACACCGACCGGCTATATATTCGCAAGTTCAAAGCTTACCGTATTAAATTCGAGGTTTCCTCTCGTGAGATACATATTTCTCCCGTAAGTGTGTGTCCGCCAATCGCTCTCGCACGAAGTTTGCGGTCCGACGCTGATCCCCC
>NW_017146590.1:197322-202889 GCF_001652005.2 Ceratina calcarata
GATTATATTTATTATGTGTAATTCGATTATTAATTTGCACGTAGGATAAAACATTTTTAATATCTATTTAGAAAATGCGATGTACGATAAGACCTGATAAAATTTTGAAACATGCTCGACTCCCGGAGGTATGATCTGTTCGTTTCACTTGAGGATACGTGAACTCAGTTTCCCGAACGTTCACATTTTTCTGATGCTTTCCCTAATAGGTTATCTCGCCTAATCAAAATGTTAATCGACAGCATACCTAGCATTCGTTCACACCTAGGAGCATACTTATTCACTTTCCATTGCGCAAATGGCAATCGTGGCTTCTTCTCATTAATCTACGTGATCAGTATATTACAGAAGTTGTCCCATTAGGAAAGACGTTTGGATTCTCGCGTCGTATCTTCGCGTCAAATCTTATTTTTGTAATTGCATGCCAATCATTCCACAAAATTCGCGATCCAAGTGTAATATTTTCTTTTTCACGAAGAAATTAAAGAGGTCGTTTCTTGAAAAACAGTAACAGATACAACAAAGTATGACATCATGTTGGAAAATCTAAAATAAACATTTCTTTAATCGTTTGAATACTGAGATGGTTGTTCAAATTTCGTGATTCTGAATAATTTTACATATTCAAGTTTCTTCTAAGTCTGTCAATTTTTCAAAAATAATCAAGAGCCAAGCTGAGTTAAAATACAGAGACGGCCGAGAAAGCCCCGTGGGACGCGGAAAATTGTTTCATAAATCACGCGTTACGGTCGGATGGCACGGCCTAAAACCCCGTTCGTCCCAGTGGTCTGTACAGACCTCGTTACTTCGACAACGCGTTCTCCGCCGTTCTTCCTCCGTAAAGAGCTTTCAAAGGACCTCTTACCCCTCCCGTCCAATGGAGATGATAACGACCCCCGTGGACAATGAACGACCCGGCCCTCTCGCATAATGCGCCGATCCGCGATTCGAGCGGTCGAGATTGGAAAAATCATCGGCGCAGCCCGCCTTTGTGGTGCCACCGGTGATTGAATCCTTTGCTCCGGCTGGGAACGATATTTAGAACTCGCGAATGGGATTCGTGTCACTGTATCTGGGAATCTATCACGGGTCCAACATTTTTCGTACACACAGAACCGTTTCTCTTGTCCTATTCAACTTGCACAAATTCTTCGTGCTAAGCACACAAAAATATCAATGACTTCTGATATACATATAATTGTATTATACAGGGTGGTACAACCGAGCAAAGTATGATATTACATGTAAAAATCAGTCGAAAAAAAGGAATAATATTTTTTCTCTTGTCGCTTCATTTTTGAGGAAGTCGAATTTGAAAATTCTATTCCTGGGGATAGTCGCTCGCATTTAATTATTTTTGTACCAAAAGATTATTTTATACAATTCAAGAATCAATTATTGAAGTTTAAGAATATTCGATACAATACTTTTTTTTTCCTAAAACAATTCGCAAAATCACGTAAATTTTGAGCGGTCATTCTGGTATAGTCCCTTAATCGTGGAGTAGAACGCGCTGATTATAGTTTTGTCTGAAATATCGGCTGGTTGTAGGGGCGTGGAGTAATTCCCGAGCTCGTGGAAACCGCGATGGGGCGCACCTAGAATTTATCGGATTCCGCGATTCCCATCGAATTCCCTTCGTTTTTTTGTTCGTTTATTCCGCCCAGCCGCAAGCCCGACGAAATGTTTGTTGCTATTCGTTTTTCGCTAACAAAAAAAAAAAACAACGATTAAACGAATCGATCGGACAGCTCGCAGTCCGGCCGGCTCGCCGAGAACCGACTGGAATTCTTTTCTCTCTTAACAAAATGGAGTAACTAGTAGTGGTGGTAATCTGAACATTGTCCGGGTTTAATTGGACTCGAAACAATTTCAGAAGTTCCTCGTTCTCGCTTCGTCGCGAAGACGATAACGACTCCAAAGTCTCTCCTTCAATCTAATTGCTCCCGCGACGAAAGTTTGATCGAGTCCACTGCTGCTCTTTATGATTCTGCTCGCTGTATAGCCGGCCGATAATTCAAATCCTATTAATCAACGGCGAAGGATTCGTCATTGGTTGCGACGCAATCAGGGGCGATAAATCACGTCGGGATTCAGCTATTCAAATATTTATCGAAGATTGAACAGAGATTTCACAATTAGAACGATCCGTCGTTTCTGGGACAAAGCGCGAGAGCAAAAGAGATGCGGTGGTGACCGCGCGTGTATCTCTTAAAGACACCGATCCGACCGGGCCGCTAATCAACCCAGTTACGTCGGGGACAATCGCGGCTCATAAATCAAAATCACGTCGACTCCGACTGGTAATTAATGCGCAACGCGCACTCGAACTTTCTCCTCTTTCGATCGGCTGAAAACATCATTGCCGGTCGACACGCCAATTCCCTTCTGCTCGTTATCGGGGCATAATTGACAGCTTTCACCGTGTCACCGATTATCATACGCGCTCGAATTTGTCGTGCCACGGTGAGTTGGTAATAGTGTCTAAACACCCCGGAGGAAAGAGTCTCTGGTTTCCCAAAGACGCACAGTCGGTTGTACCGTACTTTCGTAACGTATCACCGTTGCGTGTCGTCAACCGTTACATCATTGTACATAAATCATATATAAATGTATATTAAATCATGAATTGTTGCAATCAAATTATACTTCGAATAATAAAATAGCAAACAATTTTTATGTAATTATAAATCCAATATGTTCTAAGAGTTATGCACGATGTAATATGCATGCAGGTACATATGTGACGATAATACGACGCGATATGAAACAAGTGGACGTTTTTTTTTTTTTTATCAAATTTCTAAGCTATTGCCAAATACCTCACGGCTCATAGAACTTTAAAATCGTTGAAGCAAAGAATCGCGGCCGACGCTTTCACCCTTTATCGCGAATTCGTGTTGGGTGGTGGTTTATCTTAATTAGAAACGATACCCTGTATCGCTTTCCTTTCAATTACAAAACGCGGCGATAACGTCCGCGCATAATTCAATCGGCCAGCCCCATAGAAGATAAACAAAACCGTTTCCCTTGCTCGACCGCGTTTTCTTCGCTCTTTTAATCGGTATGATTTGTTGTCTGACGCAGCGCACGACGGGGAGCTACCCGTGGAAAATTCTCGTTTCTTTCGGCGATTCGAGTCGTTATGCTGGTTACGTAAGGGTTGGCCTGACCGCGGGTAAATATAGAACCGTGAATAATTATTTGTCCAAGCGAAACACAGTAAAGGCATTGTGTAACTGGTACAAGTCGATAGACGAGACATTATTGTTGTACTATTATATGAGCGATACGCCTCCCCGTCTGGCTAGAATGAAGATCACCATGCATGCACTCGTTCCTCATTACAGAAACATTATTCATGAGCAAATACCAACGTTCGCTATTGGCTATTATGTCTGTCATTTACAGTCGCTTAGGACTGTAATCTAAAAAAATTCGTTAATCCTGTTCATAATCCGACGTTGATACAACGTACGGGTGCCAGATTCGTTCTTGGCACGAAGCGACGCCCGTTTCCAGCTGGAATGAGAGGAGGAGAAAGGATCGCAGAGACATGGTGGAAATTATGAACACGGCCGAAGCACGTAGAAAACGTGGACGAAACTTCTCCGCGTTCCTCTCCGCACCTCCAGCTGTTACCCCAGTGTCCTTTGCCGTCGCGGCAACGCGACGTTAACGGGAGCAACCCTCTCTACGTCCTGACCCAGCTACGTTGAATCTTGGCACCCTGGCCAATCCTTCCCTTTTTTTCTGTCTCTCTCTTTCTGCTCCCCTCTCTCTCTCTCTCTCTCTCTATCTCTCTTTCTGTCTCTCCTCCCGCTCGATGACCCTCCAGGCCTATTATCGACAGATTGTTAAGGCGGGATAAGCGTCGCGACGTTAAAGCCCGCGTCGCGTCTCTCCTCGAGCTGTTTAAAAGCGTCACGTACCCGCGTCGTGCATAAGAAGCTAAATTTACTGTGAGCGTGCCCTAAATTTCGACAGCGACTCGAGATTCGCAACGACGGAATTTTGGATAAATAACAAAGACCAGTTAATTTCGAGAAATTAAAAGAAAATTCAGTCCTCCTGTTAAATATCGTTCGTTTTCAGTTCATGTATTTGCATTTCAATTCTATTCTTTTCTATATTCATTCCGGTTAGGATATCCCCCGAACTTCTCGGAGTTCCAGTGGGAAATGATAAAACGATAATATTTAATATAATATTACTTCGTAATTTGGTACTCAATAATCTCACAAAAAATTAATGCTTTAATATAGTTTACGTTCGTTTCATCACATTTTTAAAATATTCATCATTACTCGATCAATTGCAGTAGCTGTAGGAAGATAATTATCTCGTACCAAAGTCATTATACCAATGATAAATTATGGAATTTGCGAAATTTCACTGACGATCCATTCAGGATTTAGCATACATATTTTTTGGTACCTTTATTAATCTTCTACAAAATTTCAAACAATTTTCAATACTTTCGATTTAAGCAAGAACTACCTTAAAGATGATACCGGAGGGCTCGAGCGAAAGCTGATAGGATTTCATTTCTCTTGGACCCGGGACCGTGTACGTGTCATCTATGTTTCACAACAGTGACCTAGTCCTCAGCCAATCTTGGCACGTTCACCAAATCGCATCAGCGATTTCGTGATACAAGACCCGTGTTTGCGGTTTTCTGGCAAACCGGAAATTTTTCATTCCTAACCGTCGCCCAGATTGTTCCTCAATCGGCCATCGGCAAACGATTTCTTGCTCAACTTTCTCCTATTAAGTCCTCCAGATGAAGCTCTCAATTATACATTGTTCAATAATATTTAACAAAATTATTATAATTCTAGTATTTGAGTATCTCGTCATCAGTATTAATAAATAAATTGAGAAACTTGGCACGTCAGCTCACTCTATAGAACGTTTAGTCATTTTCTCAAGTATATTCAATTTTCTTAACATTTATGTAGAAAGCAGAATTTCCTGAGGAATATTATGGAAAAGATAGGCGGAAGGCGAGAGATAGGAATACGGGGATTGCCATAGCTGAGACTCGCTCCGAGCCTCGATCTTCCACGCTTAACCGCATTAAATTTGATGAGATACGAAGTCCTATAACCAAGCGCCACATTTAGAACAGTAATATGCATAAATGGATTGTCCCACAAACTTGTAAGGGTTAAGTTTACCACGACGGCTGATTAACCGCGAACAAAAACGACCGGTGTTAAAAGTCCGACGTAGCTGGACGCAGTCCAGTCGCCTCGTTAGAACGGCAACTGTACGATTATCATAACTCGTCGCCCGTCTATTTAATGCATTCCGCTAATTGGCCACCTCTCGGTTCCCCTGTTTCATTTGCCTTTACATAAATATACACGCGCCGTCGTCGCGCGACAGCAGCGTTTCATTTTTGTCTTTTCTCGATATAATGCGCGGTATCGCTCGTCTAGAAAGCACGAAACTCTACGTCAATTTAATAAGGATGTATAGGCCATACACTTAAACAATGCTGGCATGTTGAATTTGTTATTATAGATTCCTATTACTATTAAAAAGCTACCTGCAAAATTTTA
>NW_017146590.1:205381-207711 GCF_001652005.2 Ceratina calcarata
CGGTAATCAGCAGTAACCCAAAGAAAACTTTCTGGTATTTGGTGTGCACGCGCGAAGTTGGAAGAAACAACTGACTTGAGGATATACAAGCCTAAAAAGTCTGGTATTTTTCACACCTTTTAGAATATATCTCGATATTTTTCGATATTTTGACAAAAAAAAAATTTTCGTTTTTTCCGAGATTTTTCCAAGGGGTACCCCTTCAAATTTTGCGAAATTTTCGTTTTTTGCCAATAACTCCAAAACGGATGGATCTACGGGAAAATTGCATGAGACCATTCTTGTAGAGGACGACGAGATCTATAATTTCCATGTAAAAATTTGTTGATAGCTTCAATAGTTTACGAGTAATTTGCAAAAAACTGTTTTTCCGTTTTTCGCCAATAACTCGTTAAATATTCATGCTAGCGAAGAAATTTTATATGGAAATTGTAGATCTCGTCGTCCTCTACAAGAAAGGTCCTATGCAATTTTCCCGTAAGTCGAACGGTTTAGGAGTTATTGAGGAAAAACGAAATTTTTTTCCAAAAGTTCGCCGTTTCGACGCTGGAATGGTCGGATTTCGTCAACATGAATAAAATGCCAAATAATCATACTTAACTCATTAAATATCGAAATTAGAAGAAAAGTGCACTATTTTTAATTATAGGAAATGCGTTTTTCTGAGATACATAATCTTTTGGGATTGACTGTATAGTCAATACATCCTTAAACGTTTTCCGGGACGTAAACGCAGAACGTGTTTGCAATGATCGCAGCGTTTGTAAACTCGTCAAACGTACCAACGTTTTCAACGTTCAACTTCAGCGATTTGCGGAGTGTAACGAAATATCGTTACGATGTAGGGCAAACATACGGAACAGTAATAATTGCGCCGTTAATAGAGTCAGGAACTGCGACAGGTTGAATCGTACCGCGCAACGAATCCTGATAATTACGAGAGACGTCGACTTTTATTGCGCCGACGGGCTTTGGTAGTAAAACGGGAAGTTAATGAAACGAGAACATGGCGTGTGATGATTCACGCGCCATGTGAGTCGTGGAACGTGTGTGTATCGCGAAACGAGACTGAGTTCGATTCTATTTTCGAGGTGGCACGCGCGTGGCACCGACGACCACGCGGCCAGCGTCTTCGGCTTCTCTTCCGGGTTTTCTACGCGGGAAGAGGAGACAGGCCGACACGGCAGCTCGAGTGCGCGCGTACTCTGAGCGCGCAGAACGTGCGAGGTCCGGCGTGCAGGTTTGAGCGCACGCACGCGCGAACGGATGCGGCATTCGCCCCGGGGAGGTTGGACAACGCGGGGTGAAATTAGGGGAGTCCACTTTAGGGGGTGGCGTTTAGTAGTTAAGGATGGAGAGAGGCTAGAAAATGGAACGCGGATTGTAAAAGTGTTTAACCCTTCCCGCTGGAAATAACGATTGTGCTAGTTAAGATTTCTGTATAAATCCTCAGCCGGCAAAGGCGAAGAACTTTTACTTTATTCTTTTCTAGAAAAATGTCTTTTCTCTTTGAGGCTTTGTTCTTTCTTTATATACGTGTATATAGCTGCGACAAAGAATATCTCGTTTCGTTTATTAAAAAGTTTCGCTTCTTCTGTCTTGGCACGTATTAATATTCTACAGTGTTATTCCGACTGGTTTTCGCGGGACATAAAAACCGTGGAAAGAAACGGTTCCAAAGAGAAAGAACTCTCCCCCGCAGGTATCGGCAAGAAAGTATCATTTGTAAAAGTGGGGAGAAAAAAAAAGCAGTGAGACGGTAAATCCAACGTAACGATGCGTCATTGAAAGCAGAAGATGAACAGGAAAAAGCGAAGAAGTTGGAGCCGGAAAAAAAGACAAACTGCGCCGGGTGGGAGCGAGAGGGGGCGACTGTAACGCAGTCTACGTAATGCAGGGGGGTGGATTCGCCTTTGCTCTCTCCCTCGCTCCCGCCGCTCTTTGTCTCGCTCCCCAGCTGCACCCTATCCACCCCCGTAATGTGTGTCGGTGGGTCGATCGGTATCTGGGTCGCGGGTTTTGGCAGTGCGAGCTCAAACTCTCTCCCTCTTTCGTTCGCGATCATCCCTCCGCTTGAAGACGCCCCACTCACTCTCTTTCGTTTCTGGTACCCACTGCGGATTTACGCAGAGTATCATTTCGTTTGTTCGCTACTTATGCCGCGCAACCATCGATCAATTAATTCAGATATTCACATGAATCAGGAGGGAAGCTTGCTTACGAGATTATCGATGGTCTCATACCTTCCCACGATTTAATTGCTAAATTCGAAATTAACGTTTCAGAATCTTGAGGAAACACAAATTATTTATGTTCTTGCCCTACAATAG
>NW_017146590.1:208057-235929 GCF_001652005.2 Ceratina calcarata
AAGAAATCGAATCGTGACCCACCGAATGAACTTCGAATGAAAGAAACTTTCGAAGATTCTTGTGAATCCGACGAAAACAGAGGGAACAGGGAAATCTCATTAAAAGGTACATCTTCCCCGATAGCCGAACCGATCGACTCTAGTTTAGCCAGCTTGGGAAAACCGAGAAGTTTTCCACTTCGTCGAAACTTCACAATAAATCCGGGGCCCGCGGCAATAATAAATTACTTCGACAAGCCTCTGCGTATACTTCCTTTAACGATTTAACTCGATCCTCCTGATAAGGAACCGCGTCGATCCTTGCCCGGCGATCGATACGCGAGACAGACCGTTATTTAAATGTATTCGATTCCGTCGGTTTATTGCGCGCGAGGCAAATAAAATCGCGGCCGCAGCTGCTTTCTTCGCGGCCGAGGAATTGATTGCGCCGACTAAATCGAGATTGAAGGACTTCTCAAGTTTCTCGTCGAGCTTTAACAGCCGGCGGAATTATTATAAAACCGCGATTCGTTATTATTTTCATAGCTGTACTTTCATTTTTTTATTCTTGTAGAATTTCATTTCTCGTGCCGTTTTATTGATTAAATGCCGAGGATAAGTGGACCAACCGTCTGATTAAACTGATCTCTGAATTCGACGACGATTTCACTCGTTTAGAACTTGTTGACGGCCGTCAGGTATAGAGTGAATTACTGCCGAATGGCGTAAGAAGTCAGAGTTGTACAAATGTCAGCGAAGTCGAACTAATTCTTGCTCCTATCTCGAGAGAAGAAATTCACGTTGCATAAGCTCGGCTTTACATCTTCGAACGTAACAAATTCAGCCGGCTTAGTTATAGACTTGTATTTTATCAGGAAGTATTGTGTTCGTGCATGTGTAATGTTATCTTCGACACGACAGAATTTAAACACTGCAATATGATTTCATCTCGTTTTTCTCTCTTAGCAAATAGAAATGACTTGTTGTTGTTAGTCACGCTATTTCATTATCTTTTGTAGCAATTACATTTTGAGATTTATTACAACATCGACTAATACTGCAATTACCCTAGTTATGATATCTAATTGTAATGCAATTTTATTGATGCATACCAAAATATTTCGCTTTCAATTTGCTTCACAGCGAACATTAATACAAAAGTATAATAAATGATATTTCCAGAATGGCGACATTTCATAGCCTAATAGAAATCGAACTGTTGCAAATCGACTGATCATTTTTTCAAAATCTCCACTCGCGTGTGAGCGAAATAGACTCGGTAAAAGCAATTTCAAAGAGAATTATTTGTCAGACGATTAGTCTTCCTTTTCGTAGCTAAATTACGAGAATTCCATTGGCACTCTCGAGATCAATTATTCATCGATTAATCATCCTATAACGTGTATCATGAAACGCATTGCACAACCACTATGTTTATTGAATAAGAAAGTAACAACTTTCTCCGACGTTCGAACAATCAACTTGTCACGTTAAAGAGAATGCCTCGTCCAAACCTGTCGTTCAATTTGTCATCCAATCGACTATCTCGAAATAATCATTCTCAATCTGCAGGTTGATGACAATTGTCATCGTATTTTTTCAAATCGATAAATAATGGAGTGCAATCTTGGATGACAATTGAAATTGTATATCAACATATAATCTATATTCATCATTGGCTATAATAAAAATTCATGTAATAAAAATATATATATTTTTTTATAGTGCTTATCGAATTGATGCACTCGAGCATTTTAGTCTAAATCACAATTCATTTTTCTAAGATATTTTAAATGCAAAAGTTATTGTAAATAATTCTTATTTAATTCATAAGTCAACCATAAGTCTTATGACGTATTATAAAACATATAGAATGAGTATTATACGAGATCATCATATCATTTATTATATCATTATTTAAGAACCAGTTGCTGTTACTTTAAGAGTATTAAGAATTACATAAGAATTATTTGCAGTACTCATTCTATATTTTTTATAATGCGTCACAAGACTTATGAATGGTAATCCATAGCGCGATACGAGGATGATACGCACCTAAAGGGGAACAAGAGATTACAAGCGAAGAACGAGTGGATTGATTCGCTAGTTGCAAAAAGCTTGCGGAGCAAGGCGATGCATCTCGATAGTGGCAACAAAAATGCGACAACCATAGGAAAAATAGTCATGTGGGCGTTATGCGAACAGGGGAGAGATGATTCAGTACGGTCGATGGTTCGACCAAGAACAAAACGAGGTATAGCGCACGTGCGATTCTCACTCGAGAAACGCGAGCTACCGCTATGAATAAACGCGGTCATCGTATTTATTTAATGAAGACACGGCTCTTATTTGATTAATCCCACCTTTCGCATCATAACCACCTAGCAATAACTCTAATATCGCAGTAATGAATCAAATAATGTGCACATAGAAAAATGATCAAACAGTGGCAAAACCATATATTAGCACATTAGATACTAAACATTGCCTGTGACTTAAAAAAAGAAACAATTTTATAAACCTTACTCCTCTGTAAATATGAAAAGTTTATTTCTCCAAATATTGGACATAGCGTTTTGTCACATTTATCAAACTTTTAGCAGAGATCCTACGTTTCATGCAACCTTAAGTAACGTGAAACGTATTGATGAAGAAAAGGAACGAATGGAAACAAATAAATCTGAACTTCAGACAAGAACTGTAGATTGGATACATTGCGTAATGCGATCGAGCAACTTTTATACGCGCGCTATAAATTCTGACATGGAATTCGATTCGACCAATTCCAAGGCGGATGTATAATAACACGACTTGGAATATACCGAATCGAGATTGCTTTCGAAGCCCGTTGGCCTAGAAAAACTGTTTTTCTCCCGCGCCGGGGTGCCAAGGGCCCCACCCTAGCCTCAGATTTATTGCGTTTACAATGCGGTAGGTCCCACGGACCACTGACAAATCGCAGCCTCGTTTCCTAACTTATTGGTCAGATTCGAGCCACTTAACTCACTGCTCGCTCACTTAACGCACGCGTCGTTTTAAGTTTATTGTTTCATTTTCATTCGTCGTTACGCGGAACGGCTACTGAGATCTCTCGGTATAATAGTCGTACGCAAGACAGGAGGTTCTCTTTTACGGGCGCGCAACTTCCTGTTGCATTCATTTATTCTTTATTACAACGTAATATCCACGCAGAAATTCGAAGCGCGCGAAAGAGGAGGCAATAACGAGCCTGGCATTGATAGATTATATCGAGGCAAGAGGTCAGCGAAATTTATCCAATCTATTTATCCCGAGACGTTCCTTCGCGTGTGGAAACCTTATCTTTGTGAGAATAATTTCTACTCCTCCGAAATTATTCAATTTTGCATATAAAGGATTTTTATAACGAACGAGGAAGGGATAATTGTCTGTGCGAAGTTGAATTATCGACGTAAAAGAAAATCTTTAGATTCTTATCGTTTCTAAGAATCTGGAAATAATTTGAACATTCACAACATAATAAAATAATAATAAGAATAAATAAAAGTTGAGAAATGCATTTCCCTTTAATCTGCGCCAGATAGAAAGAAATTCACATGTAATTTTATGATCTGAAAACTTTAGAAATTTCTATACTATATATGAACGTAATTACAATTTTAACTAGATCCCCCGCGTTTTTATAAAAAATTCGTTTTACCAGTGAAACGAAATGTTAATATAACGTTGAAAGGACGGAAAATAGAGGAGACGGCGCGCGTACAGTTAGTGGAGCGGGAAGCGTGACGCGTTCCGCTTTAACTCTGTTACGACAGAGGATCCTTGTGACTGGATCAGACCCATGCGCGTGTGTAGGATGCCGCGATCCTTTGGGCTGTAATTTATCGTCTACTACGCGATGGCTGGTGTCCCGAAGCATCAACCGTGCTCGCGCTGCCGTGCTTTTAACGCCGAGCGTGTCGCGAGGCGCGTAACAGAATTTCGCGAGCTAATAACGCGACAGAGAGAGGCGGGATATTAAAACAACGAGGTTTTTCTTCGCCGGGACACAAAGGGAAGGACGGATGAAAGTATCACGCGATTAATCCCGTGACAGCGTACTTAAAAAAAGGAATCGAAGTTTGAAACGTTTCGTGAAACATTGAAAAACGAATCAGTCCATGGGAACAAACCAAAGGTTTGCTTGCATGTTGGAATGATTTTAGAACGGAGCACCGATTTTGATAAAGAATCCAACGTATTCCTGACTGACAGTGGATTCTACGGTCGATTACCGTCCACCGGTGACGCTGGAGCCATCAGCGAATATTTTACTTAAAACCGCGCCAACAGCGTTTGTCTTTCGCTTTCGGGGAACGATTTCAACCCAGTAACCGACTTTCCAGTCGCCGGCAACTCCTTCGGGGCTCTTAAGGCTGAAAAGTTCTTGCCTAAGGAACCGGGGAGGGAAATAACAAAGGTTCCTACCAATCCGCGAAAACATCTTAACCGCCTTCGTGGCTATGCCGCGAAGAAGAAATATTATCGGAACTGGAATAACGTTTATCAGAGCGTAGCTCTCTTAGCCACGTTCGATAGACGAGCACCGGAGATCCTTCATTTCTTTCGAAGTTAACCACGCCATAAGGCGCGTATCCAGTTGTATCATACCTCCTATCGTATTTCATACCATTAACGAACGGGCAAGCATTATATCATTATACATAAATCATATAATAAATTACATGTCGTGAAAGTAGATCATGAATTGTTGGTAACTGGAATTCGACGTCGTAAAGATCTGAATAAATGTTTTGGTACTTAAAACGTTGATTAGATTACTTCAGATTTCAACACTAACAAGAAGCCTAACATAATACATATAAATAATAGTTAATGGTTAAAATAAAAGTTTATTAGCCGAGAAAACAAAAGTACATAAAATTTATTGATTCCTTTCGATCTGTACTCTAATCGTTTCTTATTTTTTCTAATTTCCATGAAGTCGGAATTCGAAGCAATGTTTCATTGCATTGAGAATGCTAAAAAAACTAGTTCTGCCTCTTAAAGATAGAAACGATGCGAAAGCTTTCAAGGAAATCATGCTTGATACTTACGTAATATCTGTGATTAAGAGACATCTCTTCGTTTCTGCGATCCCGAGTACACCGTGTTTTTCTCAATCAGAAACTCCTGCGAGGGAAGGCGCGATGAAGTCTCTCCCGAGCATTCCTCCCCTTTTCAAAGCAAAAGTCCTTCCCCTGCTCTCCCCGATTCAAAAATATGTATACGATCTCTTCGAAGATTCTTCTAGCTAGGTGATCTCCTTTTTTCTTACAGCCGTTTCGGTTATTTCGTTCTCTACTTCCGTCTAATCGATCCTCAGTCTTACGTGTTTATTGTCGAGGTTGTAGTTAATCTCTGGTCTACTCATTATTGTCGTTCGTTTTTCTCTCCCTTTGGGAATTTGTGTCGCGTGCGCATTTGGGTCACCCGGACACGGCTTCCTTCCTTCCGCCGAGGTTCGAGACCTTCCTCCTCAGGACGTTCCCCTTCTGTGGAAAACATCCCCTGTTTCGGCGTCTATTCGATCAGGTATCGATCACGCGGAACCACGAACGAGAATCAGAAATTCGCGGAAAACAGACATGCCTCTATTAGAGGTAATCGGAACGAGCGAGAGGCGTGTTTTGCGAAAAGAACAGGTTCCCTATCTCGACCTCAAGAAACCGACGTGACTGGAAGGAATTCCAGGGAAATCTCTCAGAGAAGACACATTCGAATTAGCAGAATTCATTTTCTCGAACCGTTAAATTTCTTTTCTCATACAATGTGTCTACCTGAACTCTCATGGCACTTAGTTTAAAAGAAATTTATTTAAACGACCAAACAAACTCTTGATTTTTATTCAGGTCCTAAAGATGAATCGCAAAGATGAAACAAGCAAAAAGATCGAATGGGAAAATACTTTCCACGAATGCGAATTTTTTGCTTCCACTAATAAAATCTTACTGATAACGCGAATAATTACTTCAACCGCAGTTTATTGAGGTGCTATAAGATAATCGAACTTCGCGCAATGTCCCACTCAATTTTCTTAACGAGACACAATAAAAGAATGTAGAGAACAGCTACCTGCGAAGAGGAATGAACTTCGCTCAGGTCTCTAAACGGCGGTACGCGAGTCGCATGAAGAGGGTAGTTATCGAGGAACATCTGTCCGAGTTGTTCTCGGGAACTGGCTCGCGATCTTGTGTCTCTGACCTTAGTTCCATTATGCCCGAGCCAGCGCGCGGCGCGAGAATGCGCTCGTTCTGCCAAGTCGATCCTTATTCTCCTCTCGGAATCGCTGAATTCCAAGGTGCCCGGCCGCGTTCGGCTATCCCCGACGTGAAAAATCATTTTAGAGACCCCGTATCTCGGGAACGAGTACCACGGTATGCATATTCACGGGCTATTTTTACATACAAATCACGGGACCTCTCCTCCGTTCCCCCAGAATCCGGCGCGCGTTTCAAGGCGTATCCGATAAAATATGGAAAATCATCGCGGCTTTCGCAAGAGATCTAGCTGTTTTTCTTTTTTCGTTTTTTTTTTTTTTACTCTTCTCTCTTTTTCGATAATATTTCATCGTGAAAACGGCAACGTAATTGGTTATTGAGCGCGGATGATCGCGCGCAAATACGAACGACTCGGTGTATTTACATATGAAAGGACCGAGGCGAAGCACGAAAGTGTGACGCGGATTTTATTGCACGATAGAAAACGCGAATCTTCCTTCGAGAGCGTTTAACGCCGCATAGGTGGATGGATGGACGGACGTTAACTTGGCTAACGCGGGTAATCGTATTTGAAAGATGTCGCGGAACTCCGAGGTTTCTCCGACGCGGTGAGAAAAATTTCAGCGTCGGCCTGTTTGCGCTCACCAGTTTTTCCTTCGGAACCCACTCTCGGTTTTACTATGCATAAAAGCTCGTAATGAAAAGTCCTTTTTACGTCCTCAACGAGGATTCTGTTTGATATCTATTGAAATTTCAACTACGGACGTCTGGAAAAATGAGAAAGGCGTCGTCGGAACTCGATCGAACGGGAGATCGCGGCGCTCGCGACTTATCGCGCGACGAGCAATAACGCGGTGAGTGCGCGAAGAATAAATAGCTCGCACGCGAAACGTCACTTTTATGGGCCGGAGCTTTTAGTCCTCGCTGTAAAAACGTCGCAGTCCATTAGTACCCCGGACGATGCGAACGTCACCCGTTGCGCGCTGGCTGTGCATGCAAAAATTCTCCCGGCTGGTGCCGCTTAATAATATTTTCTCGTACGGAACGTCTCGACTGAGCCATGAAACCGGACACGGATATTACACGCGGGGTTGTTTCACGATTTCTGTCACGTCGAACGTGGAAACCTTGATATCGCCTAGATTAACGAATAGAGATTAGAATTAAGGGTCATTTCAACTTCTATGGTTTTCCATTCCGTAGATAAAACAAAATTAATAATAGTAACAGGGTGAGTCTCGTAACATAACTTCGAATGACTCGTATAATAAATATTTTATGAACTATTAATTTTAACTCCTTATTGCTATAATACTTTTTTTACTCAGATATCTCGACAAAAAAAGAAAGAAGAGAAACAAATCATCAGACTGCACGTTTCTCTCCATGCATTTGTTTAAACATTTGTATCGTACAATAAATACTTTCAAAGTTATTCGAAGTGAACATAATCGGAATTTGGCATCACAAATAATTTGGAATTTTAACTGACAGACTAAAAGAAGACGAATATGAGTTGTAAACAATATTTTTAGCCCTGATGAAATTCTATTGATCTTAATTGTGAATCATTGAAATTTCACACAAGACAACTTTCTTTGATTATTCATGCTTGTTCATAATTATTTTTGCTCGTTCAAACTCGTCTAATGACTCTCGATATCTGGTACATTAACTCATGATCCAAATGTGGAATATACTAAATGCCCCAATTTTCATGTAACAATTTCTACCCACTGGCTTATAATTATGTATAAAATGACATAAAAAAAAACAGTGAGTAGAAATTGTTATCTGAACAGAAATTGGGCCGTTTACTATTAGAATGAGAAACAAGATCATTTCAACTTCTACAGTTTCTCATTCTCTAGATAAAACAAACTGCATAATCGTATACTGTTTACTTTATCTTGGATACAAAATCTGTGCGCTCAATTGGACCGTGTACACGGTCAGAAATGTATGCAGATAGGTGCAAGGGAAACGCTGACCCGTATCGCGACTCTATTTTCGCGCACGACGCGATCGTTTTCGCGTTTCACGAAGGTCAGGGTGGGTGGGCGCGTCGTCGGTGTATCGAGGGTGCTGGTTCACGGCACCGGCGGCGTGGCGCGGCACGATCGAGGGGAGAAACTCGCCGGAAAGTTGAGCAAAAGCAAAAGCGAAAGGGGGCCGCGGTGCAATGTGCCGGTTAGATAGCGTTGGTGCGCCGGGACACACGCCGGTGCTCCTATTGTTCTTCGTTTCTGAGAGGCCGGAGCGATGCCAATATCGGCAGCGTTCCGGCGCAAATATCGGGTCACGATGTCCGGTCCCGGCCCTGTTCCTGTTCCTGGCAACCGGCGATAACTCACCCGACGCACCCGCTGCGTCCCTTCCCTCCTGCTACCCCGCGCGAAATTCAATTTACAGTAATTATACCCACGGATTAAAATACGTATCTACGTCTGTCATATTCTCGTATCGTATCATCGTTACACACGCACTTGTACATATGTATATTATATCGTTCGTAACTCTTAGTATATATTAGATTTATAATTATATGAAAATATAATTTGTTCTGTGTTCTGTGTCTCTGTTGTTACTTTGCTGTTCTACTATTTGAGTTAAAATTTTAATGCAGAAATTCAAGATTTAATATGCATTTATGTATGATTTATACAACGTTTAAGGTGGTAGACTTCGAGAGTTAAGTCATTATGTCAATAGTACGTATAAAATTAAGTCAAAATTTACGTTAAAAATTAGTCAAAATTATGGTTTTACGAGACTATATTTTTCGTCCTTATAATAAGAAAATTCTTAGGTTGTCAAGTAAAAATATGCTGACATTTAGTAATATAAACGTTACAGAAATCGAAGTTACAATGCCTTTGGTTATAAGCAATTTTATACCCAAAAGGTTATTCTGAATGAAATCAAGACCAGAGCACACCAGATTTAACTCTCCATAAAAAATCGAAATTTTACCGAAAAATGTTAGAAAAGTCACATGGCTACCTTAGCTCTTAATAATACGATCACCGTTTCGTATCATCATGGACAGACAGGAGTTACGTTGATACAATACGAGAAAGAATAAAAAGAAGTCTTGACAGTTTTATCAAAGATTCGCTTGATTAATCAAAATTTGATCGTACTAGTCGCAGAGAGCAATTTCAATCGCGTCTCGTCGCCGATGCAAATCAGACTACGTTATTCGATTCAGGTGAGAAACTTGGCCGGGCGATCGCAACGGGTCCTTGATCCCCCGGACAAGGAAGATATAAGGGGAACGAGGGTGGGAGAGAAGACGACGTGGGTGCGGCTTGAAGCTCTCGTTGTAGGAAAGAGGGATCAAAAAGTTTTTATCCAGCCGTCGTTTCATAACTTATTCCTGTGTACGAGCGACAGGGACACTTTGTGCTGGCTGCCAGCGAGCACAAAGACCGATCCTCCTCTTTTATTCGCCGCGCAGCGTACGTACAACCCGGCCACAAATCCCACAAACGAGCCGGGACAAATTATGTTCGCTCTTCACTATTTTTTTTTTACCTCTCTGTTTCTTGGTTCCTTTTTTAATTAGCCATCGAATAAAAAAATTGCCTTAGTGATCAGAAGTTCTAGGAGGAATAGAACAATTTATACAGAAAATAGATTTCAAGATTAAGCTGAAGCTCTAAAGTGTAAAGAAATCTTGTATTCTTCTGGTTATAATTAATTGTCGTTAAACAACAACAGTGAAATATTTTTTATAAACACAAAGCTAGAAAAACCTTTAGTTTGAATTATTATCAATGGACTGCAAATCTTTGTGCATAATAAAATATTTATGGTATCATTACGAAATTTGAAAAAAGTACGAAAAGTGTTGATAAAAAATTTACATACTGTCTGTACATTTTATGAAATGAAATTCGAGGCACGACATACCACGTATGCAGTGAAAGTGTATCGGAGGAACGAAAGGGTAGGTCGACGAATTTTCTGACCGCGGCACGGTGATCTTGACCTAGCCTAAAGACGAGTTCCAACCGAGCCGATGAAAGCAAAACAGAATAAGAGCAATTTGCTTATTATAAATTAGAATCTTTTTCTAGTTGTATTATTGAATTTTAATTATTATCATTTTACTAATATTAAAATGTTATTATGCAATTAATATAAAAACTGTATCTGCAGAAAATATAAAAGAACACATAATATGCATTACATTTTTACATAAACACATTATTATTTTCGAAAAGTGAAACAAGTCTCAATGTACCTTTTATTTTTTAAATTGACATAAAAAAAGTTTTATTTCGCATAAAAATCCGCATGAGAAACATTTTCCACTGAGAAGGAAAAATCTTTAAGGAACGCAATTCATAATAATTTGTCCCATTTTATAAAAAAAACGCGATTATTCTTATCGGTGAACCAACGTTCCTTCCGGTCATTGCGTGAATAGCTTTTGCGAAACATTCTCACTGGCCACAAATCGAGAATTTATCGAGCGCGCAAGAACGCTTCCGGTCCTCGGCGTTCGATTCGCCGGCAAATCTCCGTTTCGCGACTACGTGTGCTCGGATCACGCGCAACCTTTTAAAGAGAATGGAGCCCCGAAAGAAGCAACGAATTTTCACCCTCGTGCCTCAACGTGACGCGGTTTAATCTGTAAATGGATGCACCTGTGCTAGAGTGGAAAATAAAGTGGAATCTGTTATTGGAACGCTCTACTGCTTTAACAGACTCGTATTCCAATGGTTTTCTCTGTGATTGTAGACCGGGGTTTTTTCGAATGATAAAAGTAGGTGAATCGTTTGGTGAATAAAAATGTAGAAACTGCGAGTTCGCGTCGGCAAACAGTAACGAATCCTTGTAACAATTTCGAGAAACATTCGTAGAATAAAACGATTGTGGAAAAAAATATAATTTAATAAATAATTTAATAAATCAATAAATGTAAATTTAAATGCGTTGCCATTTTCTATAGAACTCGGAACGAATTTCCCGGACGATTCTCGGACAATATTTGCTCGAACGACGGGGATCACTTTTAGCGTGACACGCGTACAAAGTAGCGTGAAATTCGAAATGAAATCAAGGGGGAAGGCACGCGACGATACGCACCGCGGCCAATCTGTAAATGTCTCAAGCTGTAAATGGATCCTGTCTTGTGCGTGAATTCTCGTAACTCATCGCGCGCTGAACGTGTCAGCGCCTAGATTAAGCCGCGCATTAAATCAATTGTATCTGCGTCGGTAATTAATTCAAATTATAGCGCGCGCCGCGCCGCCGCAGGGAATCCCGTGGCCAAGTTCACCGGGCTGTGACTAAACCTAAACGCGAGCAGGATGAAACATTTGGCAGGAGCGAAATTACACTTTCCACTGCGAACAATTAAACTCCTCATTTGTAGACTTGAAAATTGTTTAAAATCTTAATCAGGAATTTCTATTGTCGTTTAACTATTAAAATATGCACTCAGTTATTAATATTCTATTTATTTATATTTTGCAATTATTATAAAGATATAAAAGTCCACGATCTACTTATTCGCTTTATTATTTTTAAATCAAAAGAGAATTGGACCGAAATTCAAGTACCCGCGAAAGGTGTATTTTCGACAGTTCGATGTGCTCGTTACATCTGGTTGATCGGAGTTAATCGATGCTCTGATTGATAGCCGGTAGTCGATCGGACGGATGATAGTCATTCGCTGGCGAACGTAATTGTTAAACAATTTAACTGTCACCCGCATACTAGAAACCCTTGTCGATGAATCGGCCACTCCTAGCTGAGGCAATGCCACGATCGGCGTCTAGTGAACTGCAATCGATTATGCAATCGAGCAAATAGACTCTGTGAATCAGATTTACCACGAGAACTTAAACCTTCTACTATGCTTCTTTGATAATTGTATTATATCAGTCATCGAGGTCCGACGTTATTTTCATTTTGAAAAGAATCCAATGTTTGCAAGCAACTTCGCAAAACGTCTCGAGGCTCCGATATGTAAAATCTATCGGGAAACTGTGATGGAATCTCTCGGAGGCATAATCGAAGAGCTGGTTTCAGCGGACGATCCGCAGCGCAAACAGTCGTCGCGGAACGGTGAATCTAAGGGGAAGAAGCGCAGATCCGTGGTCGGTATTGATAACGCTAGACCATCCGCTGTTTGCGCAGATTAAATTCATCGATCGATCCGTACAACGCGAAACGAAAGCCCCTCTCTCTCTCTCTCTCTCGCTCTCTCTCTCTGTATAGCCTGGAAGATGGCTACGGTTCGCTCGCCGATAATCCTCCAGTTAAATCATATAGAGAACGCTTCTTCGTTTTGTGAAAATAGATGACAATAGAAAGAAATGGCACACCATCTGTTTCCTAGTACAGAAAAATGATTTGAAAAGTTTCTCAACTTCGAATCGGATTGAAGATTCACCGTACGAAGTACGGTTATTAGAATGCGACAAATGATCATTCGTGCCAATTTTGCACACTCTAAGCTGGATATTTTCTTCAAATCTGTGCCAAACACCAAGTATATTCATTACCCTTTTTTTTTCAAATGAATAATTCTTGACCATATCACTCTCACTTCTTTTTCATTGTTCCATTTTATACAGAGTGTCTCAATATTCACGGTACAACCGTGGAGAGGGTGATTGAATGTGACAAAAATATTCGAAAATATGGAACAAATCTTTTTCGTTTAAGATCTTTTTGCAAGAAAATTTACTTCGAGTACATTTAACTATGTCGTCATTAAATAGATTTCGATACAAATAATTATAAAATTGATTCTCGTTCGTGATTCGATAACGTAAAAGTTCTTGCCTTTTCATGGGGTGGGCACTGAAACCCGTTCCGTGGGATCGTTGACTCCAAAAGAAGCCGACGAGAATTCACGTCGGCGAAAACCGTTGCAGTCCGGTCGCATCGACTCGTCAGCGGCGAACGTATCCGCAGTGCCGATTAATCACCTCGCCCCGGTTTCAACAAGACGCGCCACCCCGTACAGACATCGAGTTCGTCCACGGCGAGTCACGCGACGACGATTTCATTTCGCTTCGAAACGTATCCGCGTACCTATGTACATCGACATCATACGATACCATTTCCTCTAACCATATGCATATATGTATTTCCTCTGCCTCGAGCACTCGTGGATTCGAGCGTGCAAAAAGTTTCTTTTTTATCGTCGACGAAACGCGGACGCCCGCAGATGGCCAAGGGTGACGTTTATGTACCCTGTTTCCGCCGATGCACTCGCCACGAACGTCCCTCAAGTTTCGCCGCGTCGGTTACGAACTTTTCTTTATAATCCCCCCCGGTGACCTACTAAAACGATGCATGTTCGACACACGTTTTTCAAACCGGCTGCGCAGCTCTCCGTCCTTCCCGATCGAGTCTGCCCCGAAACTCGTTCCTCGCCTATATCAAATTATATCGTGGCCTCTTTTCCGTTCCGGGAAACAGCGCTTTCCCTTTTTTTTTTTCTACAGAACGTCGGAACTTCTTCTAGTTTTTAAAAATGAATTGATAGATGCATAGGACGTACTCATCCGCGGGTGCACAGGATTTCGTTTCGCTGATAAAGCAGCGCGTGGATGGAAGAACGTTTTCACGGTTAGAAGCGTATATTCATGCCTGTCCGTTGCAGATGCGAGAAAAATCCGTCTGATATGTTGACTCGAGCGCGACTTGCATCTCCGCCGTTGTAGATATGTAAAAATCCTGCCTACGACAGACGTATCCTCCGAAAATAGCAGAGACGATATTTTCATCGGCGACGCTCGAAACCCCTCCGCGAGTGTAATTAATATCGTGTCTCGTTGATTATTCAAACTTTACATTCGGCAAACTCATCGGACCGTGGTTCCATTACTGTTTAACTGTCCCAATAATTGCACGTCGTCAAACATGTGAATGATATTTGCATGAATTCGTATCGGCCCGTCGACGGATCCATGATCCCATTGAAAATTATCAACCGCGTCACTCGAACGGATCGTTCGAGAGAGAAAAAAGGTTGAACGACGATCCATTAACGTCTACCTGGGAATCGCTTAAACTACTTTTGCGCCGCTTTCGCCGGTCGAAAGTGGCGAGGACAGGGCTCGTCGGCTTCAATCGATGGACAGCTTCTCATCCAGGTCACTCGAACCCGAACTCGTCGTCGCCGGATGAAAACGATCTCGCTTGATAAACACGGACGTTGATCATCACCGAGCCGTGGAAATCGCGCGCGCACTCCAGACGATGAACGGCGACGTTGTTCGAGCACGCAGCGCGACCCTTTCACGATGCATTACACGCCAGCCAAGGGAGATGCGTCCCCCGTCGAGCCGTGTGCACACGCGAGACCAATGCACATCGGCTTTTACCAATTATCGATTGTCCTACGCGGCCGCTTCCTCGAGACGTCGTCTACCTGCCAAGTTTTCTCCCCGGCTTCCGACAGTTCAACACTCCCATAGCCCTGACCCTGTTCCATCCGCGTCGTCTCAGGCCTCGGGTAAACTCGATTTTATCGGACGACGATCGCAAGGGACATCGTTATGGACAGGTTTAGGTCGACACCGGGAACCAACGTTCGTCGATGCACACTGATAAACTTCTATCCGAGGAACGATTCAGATCCTGTTTTTTATTCGAGACCAAGGGGTGATCGTATCGTTCGTAGGAATTAATCCGTGGAAGGGTGGCGGGAAATCGATTTGCTGGTCGAACGGCATTCGTCCTGTTCGAGTGGCTGGCAGCTGGATCGCGACGGGAACGAGTGAACGCAGTTCCTCTTTAACGCAATCAATCTTTTCGTAGGTATGCACCGGAACACCGTGCGCGCCGCAACTGTCGCGTTGTTACTTATTTATCGCACCGCGTCGCGATCCCGATCGAATCTCCCTCGAGCCGTCAGGCCGTCTCTCGGGATCAGTAAACTCTCTCAATTATCTGCGACGTTCGTAACTCATCCGCCGGTTAAATCACGCATCCAACGAATCCCGGGCATCCGATAACGGCTACGGTCCACTCGCATCACTGACTCGACGACGGGTATTACCAGCGATCTCTGTTTCCTCGTAACCGTGACCGACCCAGTTGTGGCAGCTTCACTTTTTGCTTCCGAAATTCGATCGGTTTGTCCCGAGCGGAGGTGAAAGCGACGCGATGCAGAGGCGGCCGAGAATCGGGACGGGGTGAGAATCGTTATACGAGACGCTGTCGGTTCGTTCCCGTGTCTGTCCGGTGCGGTGTAGCCGCGACGAGTCGGACACAAACAACACCTAACCCGGCGCTGAATCGCGGCCAACTGAGAGGGAGAAAACAGCCCCCTAGATACTGGCGTCGTCGGTTGGCTGTGGCATCGCGCACGGTAACCCCCTGCGCAACCCCCTGGCTCGCCCCCAACCCCCCGCCCCGATATACCTCTCCCCCCCTCGCCCGTTGCAACCCCCGGGACCGTGACCGAGGAGCAGTTTTCGACGAGAAATCTCATCGTTCTCCTCTTCGATGCTCACTTTCCGCACTCGTTTATGTTTTACGCAACGTGAGTCCGCGATCAGACTTTTAATTTATACCGAATTTGGGACAACGCTCGTTCGTAGATGAAAACAGTTACGATGGTCCTGTACGGAAATTAGTTACATCGGATTGGTAAATAGTTAAGTCTTTCTTCAGATGTTTGCCAACGTACAAACAAACGCCTTCCGTTTATATAATAGCAAGATTAGGCTAATATCATATGGATTGACCCACGATGCTTGTACCCGCTAATGAACTCGATTGGATTTCGATGTACAAAGCGAATACGCAACGTGGATTTCAGAACGGAATCCCCTGTCAACGTCCTAACCCTTTGCCTCGCGGTACAGACGTTGTAACATCGAAGCGTAGGTGGACGAGGGACTGAATGGCCAGGCGAACATTGCGGCTTTTCACGGGGTCAATCGGACCTAATTGCGTGCTCCGGCCACTCGGCTAATTGCTTAGATTGCTTGTCAGATGTTATGGGTCCGGCCTAATGAAACTGCGGCTTTGCTTTTCATCGAGCTCGGCGAAGAAATTCGTGGATGAAAGTACGTAAGCGTTCCCTCCGTTCCCGAGAGCGGGACTCGCTGACGAGGCGGGAATCTCGTCTCTCGGGTTCGCAGAGTGAAATGCAGATACTCGCACTGGAGTTTGTTGCTTTTTTTGCAATAGGCATAGGGACGCTCTCGCGTGGCTTAGAAACTTTCGCTGGGTGCATGGGTGATCGGGTCGGTAGCAGCTGCAACTTTTAATAAAGCGATCGCAAATCTGTTTGGTCGGTGGTACGAAGAGTGACCCTCTCGAAACGCGATCTTCTCTCATACCTTCCTCTCTCTCTCTCTCTCTCTCTTTCGTTCTGTGTCTCATTCCCTCTTCGATTACACAACGCAGGGGTATTTGTTCGAATAGTTGGCCAACTATTGACTTTGATAATAATGTCAGAGCTTAAGGAGAAAGTTGGAGCGATGTCGGGGAAGTTAAGCGGCTCGGCTGATCGATAAAGAGCTCGCGTTTGTTGCGTCTTCTAATTTCATAAGCCGCCTCTACCCTCCCCGACCCGCTATACCCCTTTGAGTCACGTCCAAATCGAACAGATATGCGAAATAGTTTCTCCTATCCGCTATACCTGTGATCTATTAATTAACCGTTACGTGGAACCCGTTATGAAATAGGATTAATAGACTGCGGAATTCGACAAAGCATTCGCCGCGTCAGCGTAGAAAATTAAATCTAGGAATTTCATATACCTTCTAAAAATATCATGTTTCGATATTCTGTATGTCCCGGACATATTTTCTATCCTGTGAATGCATGAAATCCATGAAATTACGATAGGAGACGGGTTTAATGGGTCGAGCCGCGTTCTTAAAGACTCCGACGATTTTCCAATAAATCATCGGCTTTAATGAATTTGTCGGTGAGGGAAAATCGTAATGATAGACGGCTATCGGTTTCGTCTCGCTCTCCTCGATGACTTTCAAGAAGAAGGGCGGTCCTCGGGAGAGCGAGCGGTCGGTTTAAAGAGTCGTGACAAATTGAAGTCGATGTCGAAGATTAATCGGGGAAAAGCGTCGTCGGCGAGGCGGCCAGACAGACACTCGGTGATCCCGTTCCGGCGTTACGGGGAATTCGTTCCGTTGACGGAGGCACGCGATAGAGTCCACCCCTCCTTCCCCGCCCCCTCGAGCTTTAGGGGCTCGTGACGCAAACAGGCCGAACCATTGTGCCGCGGCCGGGTATCCAGGGGTCGAAACGAAAAATCCCGTACGGTCGGGCCGCGCGCGCGGGGTGCCGGGGACTTCATTGTCGAGCAATTTATCCCGCATTCATTCCTGCGACCGATACGCTGAATCCTTCCCTGGCCGTTCTCCCGACCCGCAAGGATCCTCCTCAAATCGCTTTTTATTGCGGCTCTTAATTCGACGCGGGTTCACGTTCCTGCGGCTGTTCTCTGGCCTCTTTCGCTCGAGCGAACACGGCAATGTTCCTGGGTTTCCAAATGCCGATGACGATTTTACTTTCCATGGAACTCTTTGATTTCTGGGGTCACTCCCTTTCCTATAATTTCTTACTTATTCCACAAATCACGATAATTACATTTCGTTTATTTTAGTATAACTTACGATATAATGGCAGTTATTATCTTTTTTATTTGCTTGTGATGAATCGAAAAGAGAGTGTTTAAACAAATAGTGTCTTGATTTAATTAGGGGAAAATGGGATACCTTAAAAGAATTTTAAAAATAAGCGGAACAGATTTTTCACATAGTATTTATTTTTTTATCTGAACCATAGATCTTAAATTATATAAAGTAGAAATTGAAATAATATGGTTTTAGAAATGTGAAACAAGTATGAAGCTTCACAGATGCAAGTAACTCTACAAACGTCTTTCTGTTTTGATCCACTGCCGATATATTTCGTAATATCGCAGGCGCCTGAGAGCAAATGGAGCGACGCGATCCGTTGACCCAATACAAGCGAGTGCATCGCCGATACGCGAAGACAATAAATTAGAGATAGGAGCCGCGTATTAATTCGTCGGTGCGGCCCGTGCTATGGCGGGAATTCGGGCCTGATTTATCGGGCAAATAATTCGCCGCTTCATAAACATAGTAACACGCTTCATTAATAATTTCTCGCGGCCGCGAACCCGTGCCGGAATGTTCGCGGCGTTTTCGGACCACTGAAAATCGGATACAAAGACAGCTGCCGCGGTCCCACGCGAGGATCAACCGATCCGACTGAATTAACGCTTGTGCCGCAGATAAAATACAGGATTGTGAAGAGGAGGAAGAATCTTAAAGAAGTGTAAAGAAATGAACAGCATAAACACTGTCCCAGAAGATTTTGATTAAATATTGCATTCCTTAGTTTTCGATAATTAGATTGCCTATTTTTATGCAAAATAAACCGTTTGTAATTTCAATGTAGAAAATGGAATGTTCATTTTCTGTCTAATTATAGAATTTCCTGTCCCTGGAATTAAATAAATAAATAAATAAAATAGAAACGTGTAGCAAAAGTATGATAAAAGTATGAATACATTTGCACGAGTATGCCAATACATTTCGGAAACCAGGAATATTTTTTGGAATGATCCGTCGATGAAACGGCAGATGATTGATGACGTTCGACCAATCTGTGACCCGCTCCGGTTCGTCATTTGACGAAAACAGTGCGAATACAGGCGCAACGAGTATTCGCGTTAATGAACGGTCTGATTAGAAGCGTCTCGCTCCCCTTACCGGGGGAGGTATAATTCGCACCAGCGCGGGCGTACGGCCCTGTGACGCGCTGCATGCCGCATTCCGCATCGTCTGCATCGCAACACGGATGTACAGGCGCCGCAGGAGCCGCAAATTGTAGCCCTGTCCACCCTCCCGGATCCCTGCGCGACCCCAACGATCATAGAGTAATAACAATATCATCGGCGCCGGGGCAACGACCCCGAAATAAATATTTCATCCCTCCCCCAGGTCTCAATTAATGCTTATCAATATTCTATAAGGAAATTAAAGTTTATTTTACTTTGTAGTAAAATTTCGATTTTTTAGCAATCTGCATCCTCGGTTATATTAAATTAAAATTGTATGTCATTGAAATATCTTGAAAAGTGCAGCAATGTTCTGTAAATATTTGTACTTTCTTTTCTATGGTCAAATGTTACCGATTGTGTCCAAAATGAAATATTTTTAAAGGGATGTAGATAAGAGGGATGAATTTACTGTTCGTACTATGAAATGCTTGTGTGTTTTTCATAATTTTTCACAATCTTGTATATATTATGTACCAATGGCGAAATCTTTGGGAAAGAGATGAACGTACCACTTATGGTTGAGCCCGTCGCAAATGTGTCACAGAAGAATTTTGTTTAAGAGCAATAATTTATTCAATTCCAATTACCCAATTTTCTTATAAATACATGAAAATCTAATTTTGATAATAAACCCATAATGTCTGTTTAGAATTTCGAAGTAAAGAAGGGGAAGGGTGAGACCGGTTGATTGTAGTAAATTGAACCGGTGGTAATAAATAATGGCGTAAAGTGGTGTACAATTAATGCGCGTAAAGCTGTCCACGAGTCAGCCGATCTGCAATTATGAATTTTGTCATTTGACGGACCGCGGAGTAATGTAATTTACCCCATAAATAATTCATACGGCCAAGGTTCGTGCGCGGCGATAGCCGGCCGGCTATTATGGTGGACGAACCAGGTGAGAGGGGTTGAATTATGAATATTCAGCGGAGCTCGCACGTCGTATGTTTCACTCCGCTGCCCGTTATTAATCCCCCTGATACACGCGAAATTCACTGCGCCATGGGAGAAAATTCGCCTAAATTTTATCAAATAAGAAACCTCTGAAATTTGAGAAAAAACAGATTATTCGTGTGTATGGAACGTCGTTTGCTTCTGAACTTTGCTATTTCCAATCGAGAAACAATCTATCCTGTTTTGTCTCATCGTTTGTTATTATAAATCAGATTGAAGATGGAAAAGTTTGAAGAATATCAATTAGGATTTTTATGCAGAATGTAATAGTTTAATAAATGTATTTTAGATAAACTTCCGCTCGTCAGAAATTACGAATAAGATTTGATACACGTATTAAGGTATTTCATCAATTGAAACCTGAAAACGGTAATCTTATTATCGTTAACGAAGTGGCAGCTTCGGATCTGTCAGATATCCATTTCGAATAATTCAATACCCAGTACGATTTTATTATTCCCCCTGTATCAGCCGAACTACATTATCATCGCGTCCGTTCGCGATCGATCGGCTTCATAATCCCCTCGTATTACGCGAAATCACCGATAACGCTATAATTGTTTACATCCAACTGGTTGATTGAAATGCGAGAACGCATTTCGTTATACATAACGTTCTATTAAAATCAGTTGTTTCGAAATGGTTTCAAGAAAATTCTTAAAGCACATATGTATAATAAATCATGCAATAAATCTTAAAATAAGAACTAATACTGAATTGTTTCCTTAAAATTGCAGTAAAAGGAAAAAGAAACAATTTAATATAATAATATTAATTTTATAATAACCATTTATATTTGAATTTACCATCGCGAAAATCTGAGAAAATGAAATACACTTTGATAGAGTTAGTAAAAATTATGTTATTTCCGATACATCCTAAAATACAATAAATACGAAACGAGTGATCGATGTTGCGTTCACATGAAACTTGGACTTCCTGATCAGTCGGACAAGTAATTAAAAAACTATTATTAATTATATCCGACGGAGAAGTTTGTTTGAGCCGACGAGAAGCTCCGGCGCAGGAAGCCGGAGGAATCGGGTAACCGCGGATATTAGTTCTCGTTAACTAGCTGTCTGAGGAATTCGAAATTTATCGGAAAACGCGACGGGGGCTAGGGAGATCGCCGCCGTCCAGGGTAGCCCCGATAGTTTTCGTGTCCGGGGGATTCGTACACACATACGTACGCCATATACGAGTCGACGAGCTATACGCGGGTGGATGGAAGTCGGTCCCGGTGGAACTTCAAGTTCCGTCCAAGTTTAGCTCTCGGTCGTGTTATGTTATATGCACGTGCACGTTGCGCCGATGTAAACAGGAACAGCTTGCCGCATACTAAGCGGATGCGCATCATTGTTCACGATTCCGCTCCCATTGTACCTATCTACGTAGTTGTTCCTTTCATATGTAGACTTTAGCCCGGAGGATAAACGCTTAATAAACGTTATTAAAAACGACTTTGAAACAGTTCAGAGAAAGAACTTGCTACATGAAATCTAGTACATAAAAAAGTTTTAGATATAAGACTGTTTTTCTGATCACGCGATTCGACTTTTGTTTCAGGCGTTCAGCGGACACTTCACGTTCTCCACAATTCGGAGCAGCCAGCGTCCGCGTTTGCTATCTTGGAATCGGGCAATAAGATGGTTCCACTGATCGCCGATGGTCTCTTCGACTTGCTGCTGTATAAAATGTCCAGCATTTATACGAACAAAATGCAGAAGGTAGAGTCGAAGGGGCCTCGGTTCGAGATCGGCGATTTCTGCGTGAAACTTGGCAGCGTTACGATTAATCAGAACTTCAAAGGCGTCCTGGTCGAGGTAAGTCTAAATTAAACGGTTGGTCTTTATAGAAACTCATGTTCCTTTATTTATCTTTGTTAAATATAAAGATTTATAAAATCTATAAATCTGTAACCACATCGTCGTCATTGACTGCGAATTTATATGCGAACATTCATTAAAAAATAAAGTCTAGATTTCTTTTAGTCTTTGAAGATAATGAGATTCGTTTAACCATAGGCAAGTATATGTATTGGGAAGAAATTTAAAGTCGATTCTGTCGAAAACAGAACGTGAAATGAAAATACTTTATTGCATATTTTCGATTTATTTTCTCATGTTCAATCACTCTCGGATGTAAAGTCAATAAAGCTACTAGATAAAAATATTTTATTTCCCATATTAGGTACATTTTTACATTCATTCTCCACGTATCCAATTTTTGTATGAATACATAAAATCTGCAGGTTGTTACTCCTATCAATAAAATTTTCTCCCTTTTTTCCTTACGTCTGCATTAAAACTGTATCTTCGGTATTAAAATAGTTCTAATCTGAATGATTAAATAAATGGATAAAAGCGATATGGATCGTCCCGGGAAAACTAATTAGCCCCGGGATATAGCATAAACCGGAAGGCATCTGTTTCATTCTGTGGAACGCTTCCTCTAGAAGAGATAGAACTTTCGGCACAATCGGTTTGAATTAATAATCGCGGCAGATGTCTGGCCCCAGTGATTTTCGCGAAACTCGTTAGCGAGGAGGGTTCCCTGAGGAGGGACCGCGGCAGAGCTAATTAACTCCCGATTAAACTTGGTAACTGTGCAAAATAGCCTGCGCTACTTCCGGACGCCTTGCCGATCACGTGATGGCCGTGCAATATCGATTGACAGCTCGGCCCTACTCGACGCGATGCGACGCCACGCCACGCGAGATTTGTCGCTATGCACGCGTGCACGCATATAATTTTTATATAATAACTAATAAATACATAATATAATATTATTGTGTTCAATAAAATGTTTAGAGACGTCATTTAAAGAAAATTTCAAATAGAAATCTCTTTTAATGTTTAAACACTGCGACGTATAATTATTTACTTTTCATGTTTTGTGAATTCTTATGCATCGCATGTACTATTTATTTTTTTCGAATTAGGAAAATGCTGTGGAAAAATAGTATACCTCATGTTCTACAAGGGAAAAACGCTGTAAAGTAGGGCTCACGATCTGTTGGCCATTCGTATCGGTGTTTGAACCCTCCCAGGACGTCGAATACGTTACAATAAACCCTCAGTTCGCCCATTAATTTTACGGGAAAATACCGTCGCCGTTGGACCACAATAACTTACGTTCCTTCTTCCTACCACCCTTCCTCAAAGCTTCTCTTTTATACCTCGCGTTCCACACAAGAGAGATTATCGCCAACTATTTCCCATGAAAATAATACCGTCGTTGCAATATTTTCAAATTTTCTACACCCTTTCTTGAAAAATGTGTAGCTCACAAATAGCCTCTACATTCATAAAAAGAATTGTACAGAAAAAAGAATAGAATATAACATCATGAAACATATGAAGCATATAAAATATCAAAAGCTTTTTTTAATTTACAATA
Organism: Ceratina calcarata; assembly: GCF_001652005.2. NCBI lineage: Eukaryota > Metazoa > Arthropoda > Insecta > Hymenoptera > Apidae > Ceratina > Ceratina calcarata. The sequence goes on from NW_017146590.1 coordinate 231,446, forward strand.
TGACAAAGCTTTATTACAATAAAAAAAACTTTTATATAAAATGAATATTTTAAACTGATATCATGTTTTTAAAATCTGCAGTCCACTAATGAGCTCACTGCTTGTAAAAATTATATTTACTTTGCAATTAAAAACCAGAAGGATTTACTATTCGTTCAAAGATCTTCAAGATCAGATCTTCTACCTTGATCAGATCTACCCTGATAGCTGTTCCCTTCCCGGGCATAATCTCGATCAGTGAACGAAAGCGAACGCGAAGAAAAGAGAAACGGACAGCGAAAAGAAGCTCGATCAACTCTCGTTCCGACCGACCCCCCATTGAAACACGTTGCGTTGTTTCAATTAGTTATGGTATAGGAACGTAATAATCACAGTCCCCTCGTTTATCACTCTTTCTGTGACGTCATAATACCATTTACACGCCTTTCGCAACCCCAACAATGCATTACATCTGCAAAGTACTACTATTTAACGCTCGTTGTGGCAACTCTTACCCTTATTTATAATTCAATTAAATTAAACCTGTTAGTCGTAACTAGACTGCGGATTTCATGCATTTATAAAAAGATGAAATTTTCAGAAAATATAATGTATGGAATCTATAAAAATATATGAAATATTATCAATCGATGAATTTCTATTTTATTCCCATTTCTTAAATTGGAACCATAAATATTTTATGTTCTTTAAAGGAAATAAGAAAGGAAGAAATTCTTTGAAGAAACAAGAAATAATTTTCCTACCCCTCGGAAATAAATGTTAACTTTCGTCGTTCTTGTTTTTCTCTTGTTATAGGTGGAGTACAGACCTTGCGTTGTCCCCGGAAGTGCGTGGGAATTGATGCGCGAATTCTTACAAGGGTTCCTTGGGTCCACCGTATCCAATCAGGCCCCACAGTATTTACAGGTAACGAAGGTTCAACAGCAATGAAATAATAAACGAAAATAGGTAAGACTTATCCGAATTTATTATAATTTTACAGAATCGGATGAACGATATTTATCAACCATTGGACACGATACAGCAGTACTTAGAACATTTTGGTCAATATAGGAAAGCCACGGGTGTAATTTAAGTACTTTTATTTTATTTTTTTACGCCGATCATTTAAATCAATTTTATTTATTCCTGAGTATTCGTCGATCTCCTTGTTAATAAAGTTTAATAAAAAACATTTGTTTATTAATAACATAAAATTGTTTTTAATTGAGTTGATTTGTAACTTTTGCAAGTAATAAGCGAACTTTGGGAAATTCTTATTAAGAATCGTTATCGATGGAGGGAAGAGCCAGCAGATAGTAACATGGTGCAATTCCAGGAATGCCTGGGAATTGCACTACGTTACTATCTGTTGGCTCTTCCCTTCGTTACCCACTCGTACAAAACATAAATCTCGACAATCAATGTAATAAAAAAAAAACGAATCGAAATAAAATGAACTAAATTACTAATAAAAACCGATTACTTTTTTTAAAACTATTTTGGGTATACAGCTTGTTTAACCAACATCTTCAATTTCTTCAAATCCATCTGCCTGTCCCTCTCGAGTTCATTAAGAAGAAGTTTCACCCTGAAAACAAGTAAGTGCGTTTCGTTTTAAATCTTCACATCGAGAATCTGCATGGCAAATCAGTTTACCTGTCGAACCGATTGGCAACAGGCGGTGGTAACTTCTGTTGTCTGACACTCGTGTATACCTACAATCACTCGAATTGTAATATAGAACATATAAAGTAATTGTCACGCAACAAATTACCTGCAATGCTCGATCAATTACGTCCTGGTCCAGTCCTGCCATGTTCGCTACGTGATGCGCGAAGCTGTGATTCGAGCTGCCATTTATTAATCGGTAGAAGAAAACCATGGATTCGTCATCGCTGATCGTGTACTCGAATGTCTGTGAGTCGAGATTCGAATTAAACTCGATTCCGAGAGATCCTAAAGCGATCTTACCTGAATCTCGATGAGAGGTGTTTGCGGAAGTACTCGAATGACTTCATGGGCGTGTGTTGCGAAGAACGCGTGAGGACAATCGTCGCCTCTTTCGGCGAAAGTATCTATCACGGATGCGACCAACGCCACTCCACTACTTTCAGATGTTCCTCTATCTAGCTCGTCCGAAATCAGTAACGAGTTCGGCGTAGAGGCGCGTAGGATCACATTGATCTGAAACCAATGAATATCTTGCGTTTTCTACTTTGCTTTTCAATTTATGAAAGTTCGTATCTATTTGTAACATCGTGTCACCGACACGTGTATCATCATTGTGTAACTGAGTATAATTTTTTTATTTGAAGCACGATTTTATAGAAGCTCATAATTTATTATGTACAGAATGGACCACTATCTAATATGCTAATATGTTTTGAAAAAAGTAAATATCTTCTTTATTTGCGATGATAAGAAAAATTGAATCAATGTATCGAATGGTATCGATTAAATAAAAAAATTAAGAACAGAATCTTTTCAATTTATTTAATATATATGTAATACCTGTCTAAGATTTTGCAAGAACGAGCTCGCGTTCAATGCGATGCTTTCCGTGTTCGACATCTGAGTCAATATATGAGACACCATTCCTATCGTCGCGGACTTCGCGGGTATGTACGAGCCAATATGAGCCATAAAGACCGTCAGCCCAATCTGTTTCAAGTAAACGCTCTTTCCAGAAGAATTCGGCCCCGTTAGAACTTTGATCAAACTCTTCCCATTTCCGGAGCGAATATCGTTCGGCACGAAAGTGGTCGCGCATTCCATCAACGGGTGACGACCCTCGACCACGTCTATGATTTTCGCCTCCGTCAGCCGCGGTTTTACGTAATTGTAATCACGCGCTGCTTTCGAGAACGCCAGCAAACTGCAACACGCGACAACAGACGGTCCCACTCTGTGCACGAAATAAAATAGGAAACGGTTATCGTAATGTAGCACGTACGTGTCCAACTCGGCGCACAGTTGTATCATGCTCGAAATCGTTCCAGTATGCTTCTTTATGTACTGTACCAACTTCTTCATGATTTGATTTCGACGCACTGCTATTCTCAGTACAATATCGCCGATGGTCTCGTCCAGTTCTGAAATGAAATCAGATTTTATTACATTGCGGGTGTTTACCTATTCGTGAGAAATTTCACAATTAAGATCCACAATCTTAAGATTCGTCTTGTGTATCGTGTCGTGAAAAATCATGATTACTGATCGTGGACACCATCTTTAAAGTGGATAAGGCGAGTTTCGAAAATATTCACCTCTCGTGGTAGGAGTTTTATAGTAGTTCACGTTGCTGATGGTGAACTTGAATTCTAAATTCGGAAAAGTAGCGTCTTCGGGCGGAGTCACGTTCCATTTGTTTATCGCCAATACGTAGCCAATGTTCGGCAGATAAATCATTCTGCAATTGGTGACGAGAGGCGGAAGATACTCCCGCATGTCTTTCTCACCCATTCGCGTTAACAAGTCGGGCAATGTGCGTCGCACGTGATTCACTGGTAAACGAAGAACGCGTTATCTCTGCGATTTATTGGCAAACGAACGAGAAAAGAGTGTAACGCGTGTATACAAACGTTCGTCGAGCTGGGCATCGACGTTCTCTTTAACTACCAGATTCCCCTCCTTCCTGCTCTCGGCAAAATCTACTAAGTACTCGATGAAGTACTTGATGTGCTGGATCTCAGTCGTCAAGGTATCGGCGATGCGTTTAAACAATTCTATTTCTCCCGCGTGGTCCCCACATATGTCGGCGATGCAAATAAGGTTCGAGATGGTCTGAAAAGGAATGCGTCTTCCGTTTGTTGACAGAACGACGAGACAGCAATTTTATGTGCAATTACCTTTTCTAATTTAATCCAATTTGATACTTTCGCTTGAGGACCGGAACAACAGGCGAATATCGCATTGTTTAAACGACACACGTGTCTCAGATAGGCCGACAGGTTTTCGACGACACTGTGATTATCCAGATTTAAGAAAAAATCCAGTACTTTTAATCTTTGTTGAAGTACTGCAAGATTTCGCATTGGGTGATGCAACGTCTTCCTACGAATATTCACAAGACAAAGAGGAGTAATTATTTAGATTCTTATCGATAATTTCGTATACGGTCTTGTCTTTTACCATAGAAATTGCATTCCCGGTCTGGATTGACAGTAACGATTGAACAATGAATACAGGCTGACTCCTCGCGTTCTCGTGATCGTTTTACCGAATTTGAATAAGCTTGGGTGGTCTCTAGCTTGGACGATGTTCAATGCTTTATAACTATCTTCGTCCACCATAACTAAATCCTTACTTTATTTGGTAAAAAAAAATTGCATTAGAATTTATCGAAAACTCGCATATTGCTGATTCTATTAAAATGCAAGATATTGTAGTATGTCATTCTCCAGATTTTAAGGATGTATTGGCTATACAGTCAATCCCAAAAGTTTATGTACCTTAGAAACACGCATTCCCTATGATTAAAAAAAAAATCAGACGTTGGAAGA